>NC_086285.1:120489715-120722966 GCF_963924245.1 Chroicocephalus ridibundus | reverse complement strand
CTATTCAAGTAGTGTCACTCATACCTTTAAAAATGAGGAGAATCCTAATGATTGTCTGGGAATTCATAGGTTCATGTAACAAGAAAAAACATGACAGTATTCACATTTCCTTGCAGATAGCCATTAAAAATTAAACTAAAAGGCATTTGTCAACAAAAGACAAATTATATCAAACAACATGCTTTAAATCTTATCATTATATTAAAAATGATGCTCAGATAAAATGTTGGAACTTGATTATTTTGAAGAAAATTAATAGCGTGACTGAGACAATTTCATTGCACAGGCATGCACTTTTGAGAAGCTGAAAAAATTAAAAAAAAAAAAGTCCTGAAAAAAGTGATTGTCCCTGGGTCTGTTATCTTGCTGCAGAGATCTGTTGCAAAGCACACTTTGCTGCCAATATGGAATCTAATCTTAAGCTTAAATTTTCATACGTCCAAAAGAAAGCTGCCCAGAAAAGAGTAGGGTACATGCCTGCAATAACCCTCAAGCATTGCATTGAATGCTGCACCTTCTCCCTTTCCTCCCTCTGAAAAGGAAAAGTTGTGGTAGTGGTTTACTGCAGTATCTAAATTAGGTGTCTAATGGTCCTGCAGTGAGCTGAGTGGAGTGGAAGAAGCCTCTGCAGAAGAAAGCAGCCTCAAGTTTCTAGGTTGAACACATCCATTAGGTGTCTGAACTTGATGCTCCCCTTTACTTTTGCTGTGCTTGTCAAAGAAGCAGAATCGGAGACAAGAGTTTAGACTGGTTTAAGTCTTTGTTTACTTTGATCCAGGTTTCAGCCTGTAGCTTGCAATCATTTAACAGCTACTATTTTCATCCATGCATTCATTGACAAGTGCACATGACTTCCTAATTCCCTCTCTAAAAGTTCTTATCTAATTACTGTGTTTCACAATAGACTAAAGAGGGAATCCTATGAAGTTTAGCTATTCTTTTAGTGTCATCTGTACAGCACCTAGCACAGCAACAGACACTGAACTCAAACTAGAGCCTTCAAGACCTTCATTATAAAATGATCTAATTTGATAACAACCTAGGTATTTCAGCTTGAAATTCATCATCAGTTGGACTGATTTCTGAGATAACTTCAATAAACAGCAATAAGCAGTCAGCTGACTGTTTACATGTGCTACATTTTGAAAAAGTAATTAGTACTTGATCATTGTGAAGTATTTTATCAACATATTGTCTTAAAAATTCAAAATAGTTTCCATTAGATGAAGAAAAATATAATAAAATATTTAAGAAATTTGTAATTTTAAGAAATTACAAAACATTAACAGATCTTCAATGTGACAAAATAAGAAATATTGCTAGCATATGAAACCAATTAAAAAAATAAAGGAATGAAATGGCATTACATTATTTTTATCTAATTAAATAATGGAATTATACTGACTTTCCAAATCTACTTGTTGTATTATTTTCTGGTATACTAGTGCTTATAAGGATTGCATTGCTCATGCTCCTATTAAGTTACTTATAAATAAATTAAACAGGAATAGAAGTTTTACCAAATGTTTAATAGGTATAACTATTCCTGTAGAATAATAAATTACATATATACTACTTATCACCAAGACACAGAAGAGTTTAGTTGTCATAAATTTTCTTACAGCATGCATATGCACATGGTTATAATACCTATGATGATGTGTCAGTGGAAATTTTTATTGCTTATTGCTTGAAATTTATTACAAGCATGATACTACCAATGCATTTCACAATGTACATATACATATGTAATATTATAAAGTAAAGGTACTCTTTTTCTATTTATGCTCAAAAGTGCTATGACGAATGGAAATAATTTGTTTTCCTGCCAGATTTCATACTGTTGTTATGCACAACTGCACTTCCACCTCTATAGCCCTGATCTGTTCACAGTCTTAATATAATATATATATACACACACATATATATATGTATATATATATACAAGAAGTATTATATCTCATATATTCAGGAAGTGTTATATCAGTTTCTGAATGAGCTGAGAAACTACAGAGACTAAACTGTCAACAAAACATACAAATCATACACATTCTACATTATCTTTGTACCTTTTTTGCCTTACTAGGTGGACGCTATCCTTGTTAAAAAACAAACTAAACTATAGAAAAAATGGCTATACTGAACAGTCTGAGCATCCTTAACTCTGAACATTTCTCTTGGATGTAGCTTCGTAAGAGTTTAAACCCACATAAACTGGAACTGCTGCTGCCATCCTTGGATCTCTGTCTTGTAGTCTGTCCTTTGGCAGCATTAATCATCATCTGGTCTTACCATGATTCAGTATAGGCGGTTAAACCAACAGAAAACCACTCATTGTTTTTTTCTTGTAAAGGTTAGAACAAATGAATCTTTGGACTTGGAGTCATTTTTGGCTTTCTCTGTGCAACCTGAAAACCAAAAATATCACAACAGAAATAACTTCCTCCACAACACACCCTCCTTTATCGCCTTTTGGCTCTTAGTCATCTGTGCATGTGATCTGGCCTTTGCAAGCCCAAGTCACTGTGTCTGGGACTACATAAAAGAGTCTGGAAATAATTCCTTGTGTAAATGAAGGTATATGATCAGCAGCTGTGGTTACTATACAATTACAAGCCCATGATTCTACATGTTGTATTTGGGGTAGGATTTGTTTGTTCAGGCACAGGTAACTAATGCCTCCAGGGATGTCCTTGTCAGAAATACCTTAAGACACTCATGCAGGTTTGGTAGTTATGACACAGACCTGTGAGAGCCATTCCATCCCTCTGAAATACCACGTGGGATGTCACATGAAGTCTAAAATGATTGCAGACACTAAAGTTTAGCAACTAAATCCTACCACACATGTCTTATTGAACATGGAATGTACTTGACAGTGTCGTTGAGAATTATCACCCACTCTTCCTCCAAAATCATAGCAATTCCAACCATACAATGACCAAAATATCAACCATTGAGGAAATACTCTGAAACCAGTAAACTGAGTATTGACAGGTAACAGAAGCTGAAAATAATGATCAGTGTAACAATCCACGTACAAAAGAAAAATTCTAGCAATGCTCTAACATTAGATGCTCCCATGGTCTGTTCCAGGGATTAGAAAACATCCAGTACAGGGCTAGATACGTTGGGCAACACAGATTTAGCTGCACTCCAGAGGGAAGAAAATGGAAAATTTGCCACTAAATTTGGCAAAAAATTTGGAAGCCCACTAAACAAAAGGAAGCAAGTGCCAAAGACCAATGTGCACACATAAGCATATTTGACTCTGTATATTCAAAGTCACATGATGTAGAGTCAAAATACAAGCTACTGTTAGTGATAGAAGTAATATGTCTGAAGACAAGAAAATCAAAAATTAAGAACAACCAGAGGTATTTGGAAAAAGTCTGAGCCGTAGCTTGATTTTACAAAGAAAACTCAGAAGAAACAACAACATAGAATGAAATTACTATGAACAGCAATGGATAGAAGCTCATCTGAGAGTGAAGTGAGTGTGTCAGCACAAGGTGGAAGATGAAGATCAGTCCTTTGAAGGATTTTGATGTTAACTAGGCCATACTGATGGCAATAAAGCCACATGTTCATGGTAGGCTGAACCCTAGAAAGCTCTGGACCTACCAAGCAATGTGTCAGCAAAAGTTCATAGCCATTATTCCACATTAGCAGAACTTGTTAAAAGCAATCTACTGACTTTGAACAGAGTAACACAGGTTGCAGATGAATGTTAAGGCAAGAGCCAAGAAAAGGTGGTCTGTGTGCACTTAGCTGGAATGGTAAAAACAGTTCTTGCTTCTCAGAAAATAATTCTCTTTAAAAGCGAACAGAGTTTGTAAAATGTTCAGAAAGATTGAAGTCTTTCTTCAGTCTACCATTAGATAGACTGGTTATCTAATGGTATTTGGCTGCACAAGCTTCTGCAAGTCCACAAGTCTTATGCAGATAACTACATTACTGTACATTACAGTATCTGAAACTGAACTAGATACTGGTGTTTAAACAAAATTAATACTGCTTGTAGTATTTTTGTGTTATTGCACAGCATCAGCAAGATGCAGGAATCAAGAAATTCACCACTGTCAGACTTTACACTCTTTTTCCTATCCCTCACCGCCCAAAACTGAACAAAACATAACTCCATGAGTCATTTGTCCCTTCACTTACAAAAAAGAAAAAATAAGATCAGGCAAATGCCCATTTTCACATCCTTAATGCCATAATATTCCTTGGAAGCTTTAGTAGATATCATTCAATGTAGGTCTCTCCATTTCTGATATTGGAGATGCACACCAGTTACTGCAGTTCATTTTTTACTTTTTCACATCCAGTCAGCTGCCCTAATTTCCTTCCTTCCTACTTAAACTGGCATCTCTAAATCCTTAGTATACCCTTTGAGCCAAGATCTGTTTGGAAAGAATAAAATCCAACATCCTAGTGAGAGCAAAGCCTGTTTTATTTTCCACTTAAAAGCTTCCCTTTGTGTCCCGAGGATCCCGGGTGATCCATACAAAAGTACATTATCTCTTGTCATTGTTTTATCTTCTAGTGTTTCCTTTTTTAAAAGCCTTTGATTTAACTCCATGCATTCAGGCTTGATAAGATCGTACAGAAAAGTGGACGTCAAAATAGTATTTATAAAAATAATAATATCAATGCAGACTGTGGGAATTAAACTGAGGATGAAAAGTTTTTCCTCAGAAACAGACTACAAAGAAACAAAAAGAGAATACCCTTATTAGATTAAAGACAAGAAAATAGAGGGAGTATGGGTAAGAACCGGGATGGGTCTCTGGTTTACCAGGGACTGTGGGTGCAGTGGGGAGGAGTAGCTGTGGGGCCTGGACCATGCAGAATTTGACAGGTAAAGCGAAGCCAAAGTGTATGCCCTGAAGCACCGCCACCATCCAACGCACTATGATATGCTCCAGTTTAATCCTCTGGGTCTGCTCTCAGAAGAGCTTTTTCTGAGCAAAAAATGAGCATTGTATTGAATTCTGACCTTCTTATGTCTTAGAAATTGCATAGATTGACACTACCATTTTAATCCCTAGTCATCTTTCCTGGCTTTGTGAAAATAAATTTCAGTCTATGTATTTCTGAACAGCCACCTTCTGAAATTGTTGTATATCTAGAACCCATCCAGCTTTTCACCCTATGAGTGGGTCTTTTCTCGGTTATGTTGCTATGAGCCAGGCTCATTCTTCTGAAAGCTCTGGAGTCACCCTGGTAAAAAGCAGTATAAGCTTAGGGTACTAGAGACACAAATTCTTTCTCTGATGACTGCTAACTGTGACCATAACAAAGACAAAAGGTATGCAGAACCACATTATTTTGATCTTTCTAGTTAGCTTGCAGAGTTAAAAGAAATGCAACTGAAAAACAAAACATTTTTTTCTAATAGCTTATACATTCCTTCTGTGAAGCTTTCAGAAACCTGTCTCACAGCAGAAATTAGACTGTTTTAGATCATGATGTTAGAAGCCGTTTAAAAAAAAATATTTCACCCTGATTTCACTGAGTAATTGTATATATGAATAATGTGGCATTTTATTAGACTGTTTCTCTGCCATGGTTCTGCTCAAGATTATTTCTTTCTTTTAGAAAGTCTCAAGTATGAACTGTAAGACATACTTTTCTCTTTTCCATTTTCTTCAATTATATTGGGAGCAGAGGCTATAAGCCAGGTTTTGCAACCCTTGTCTTGGTGATGGAATTAATCACTGTACTATATCTCTTCTGGTGTCACAGAAATGTGTATCATGAGGCCACCCTCTCATTCACTGTGGTCTATTGACACCTTATATTTACTCATGCGACTTTTAAGTCTTTTTAGGTAGACATAGCAACTGTCATTTTCTATTTCATGTCAAAAATTTTGGAAAGGGGTTAAGTCTGAAACCATAAGGTAGATTTGGCATCATTTGCCTGGTCCATGCCAGTGGTTTGGATCAGCTGACAATTCCAGCCAGGATTTGGGCAGAAATAAAGGACAATATAATACAATATCTGCTGCAAATAGCAGCGCAGATAATTCTTCTTATAGAGAGGCACCAGGCCAGATTTACAGTCCTATTGTGGCAAGATTAATTGGAATTAGAAGTTTAAACGTTAAATAGAAAAGTCTCTTTGCACAATAGACTTCTTAAACTATGATTTCATTGCAGCTCCTTTGATTCCTTGTCACAGCCAAAAGCACTTTGTCAGCATGGCTGGGAAGAGGAGGACTGCAGGGATGAGCCCCAGCTACAGGCACGTGGCATCATTCTTCTGGGATCCTCACAACCACCGTAAGAAATGGTGGTCTTCAATGAACTGCAGAGGGGAACTAAACTGGAGGTGCTCTTTCCAGAGTCTTGTTTTTGCCTGTTGCCTTATACTTTCATTAACAATAGGTGGCTGTTCATTCTGCAGGAGAGGTAAGTCTTGACCAGTTCTTCCTAGAAAACTCAGTAGTAAAAAAGAACATGTTAATGTTTGGCAGCTTTGAGATGCCAGCCACCTGCATGGCTTCTGGCTTATTGTGTATATCCTTCAGACACATTATATCCTTCAGACGTGGATATACTCTTGATAAAAACAGCAATGGGCCTATCAAAGGGAATACAACAAAGCTAAGTGGTTTGCAATTTGGATCCCACTGTGGCATTATTACATTAAGCTGCATTTGAAGAGCGCTCAGAGAATGCTAGTTTAAGAGAATCAAAATAGAATAGAAAATAATACTATGATTTTTATAATCAATTTTTATATATGTTAACATTGTCAGGTTTAGTTACCAAAGCAGTATTGCACAAAAAAAATACTAGACAGTTATGTAGAGTTTCTTTGTCATATTTATGGAAGAAAAATGGAAAAGGTGATGAAATTACCACTAGCTTACAGGGCTGTGACATTGGAGCAAGAGAGAAATTGCAGTGTGTCTGGCTGTCTGAGGTAAGCATATTAGCTGCTGAATGTGTAAATTGCAAAAATAACGTAGAAGCCAAAAGTGAGAACAAATGAGCAAGCAAGTGATCTAATCTCTGTTGGAACATATCACCCATGTGATTTGCTGGGTCCCTTGGAAACAAAGAAGCAGAAGAAGCAGGAGGAGCATTTTTGTTATCAGCAATGGAGAAAAATCAATAACAGATACAGTCTGAATGTCAGCAAAACAAAGGAGCTTTCCATTCCTCTTTGAAAAACCAACACATTTGGAGCAGGGAAAGCCTGCGGTCTCATTAGAGTAAGAGATTCTCTCAGCAATGTGCACTACCCATATTGAGTGTTTAGTTACTGTCATATGTAGTTTTAAGGTGGATAAAGCTTAACAATAATTCTTACGTTTTTAATTCTTACCTTTTTGAGGTAACAGCCTCAAAAAAAAGTATCTATTTTGGAGAGAAAGATGTAAATGTAAAACATCGCCATTTGTGGTGCAAATCAGAGATAGAAGACTTGTTTGTCTTGTAGACCCTGAGAAACTATTAAATCCAGAAATAGTCTTATTTAGGACACAAACTGTTCTTCCTCACACCAGAGCAGCCTCTCTCTAAGTGCTGCTGCGATACGAGTTGCAGAGTGTAATTAATTGGATTTCACAGTCTGCTAGAACTGTGGGCAGGCAGCACTTTGAGCTGCAGGAAACCCTGCTCATGGACACGAGGCTCCTGAGCAGCTCCAAGGAATCACAGTAGGAGGCTCACCTGCCAGGAAACCTCCTGTTTGAGTGAAGGAGGAAATATGGGAGAGTCACAAATAAGCCACTTGTTAAGAGATTTTGGACTGGAAAGATGTCTCAGTGTAAGCCAGGTAACCCTCCACATAAGCATAGCTCTTTGAAAGAACATGAAACTGTTGTTTTTCTTGGTCCTGGATGGGCTGGAGGCACTTGCAACTGACTCCTCCATTTTTGTCTTAGGCAGTGGATAGCAATTGCTTATTTGAACCCTGTGCACAGCTATTTTCTTCTTTGTTTGCTCACTACGAACCTAAAAGAAAATAACAGGCAGAGTGATAGGCTTCAAAAGATAACATTTTCCACACAGTTGTCTTTCAGTGATGTCTGAAATCACTACACTTTTCCACATAATTGGGACTGGAGATGTCTGTGATAATTGATTAGGAAAATATTGACTGTCTAACTGTTTGCTGGGGTTTTTGTTTTCTTTTATGAGGAAGGCTCACATGTTTACAGCATGTTTCTAATTAATGATGTCCTGTCAAGACTAACAGGCTCAGCTTTAAACCTAAGCATCCAGGAAGTAGTATAATTAAGAAATAGAGTTGATTGTTTGTCTAAGAAAGATGCCAAAGGAGATGAGAAAGGTACACTCAGGTAAGCAATAGTGAAACAGAATGAGATTAGTTACTGGAAGGCTCTCCAGGGATAAAAAAGAACAAAGGCAGTGCGTGCTACATTTGCCTTAGCAAGAGCCAAGCGGGTAGCAAGGCTGAGAGATGGAACTACAACGAGTGGTAGGACCCAGGACAGGCTGTTACCAGGCGTGAAATAAACCCTCTGTGCAGACTCAGAGATCCATAAAAAGTGTCTACTAGTACTGGAGAGGTCAAACAAACTACTATCTTCGGGAATGACAAAGAAAATTGGTTTACAGTTTTAGAGAGCATACAATGTTAGAATAATAACTTACTGTGCTTCACAGCGCTGGAACCTGCCATTTTTTGACCCAAGCCTGAAACAGAGTAGTATCTTTTGTCTGCTTTAGTCACAGTATATTTGTCTCTAAAGTCCTCGTCAATCCCATCTTGAAATCTGGGACTGTCTTCACTGATGTTCTACTGTTTGTATTTTCACAGAACTTGGAAACTGTTGCTATCTATGGGGACACAATTGCTCTCAGCGTTATCTATAAACAGGGGTAAAAGATGATCGCTATAGGGTTTGGGTTTTTTTACAGAATTTACAGTTTAATATTGGAACTCAGAAAAAAATGTCCGTATGCAGTGGCACCTTCTGGAAATATTAAAGCATTAAATCCCACAATTCCCCCTTCCTCTGAGGGCCAGAAGAACCATGATTTTTCAACACCTATTTTCTTTCAGCTGGGACCAGATTCAAGCCATTCCAGGTGTGCTGTAGCTGGTTGTGCTAGCTTGTGCTAGCTTGTGCTAGCACAAACTGCTAGCTTGTGCCTAGAAAATAAAACCTAGGAGAAAAGGTGACTCTCAACTGCAGAAAAAAAGAGTAGAGATTAAAATTTTCCCCACTGTTAACCAAGCTGAAAACAGTGCAGTTCTTGATAGCTGTATTGTTTTCCTATTATGACTAGCTTTTTGTGTCAGAACTTGTACCGCCGTTTGTGTGTTCACACAATTTCAAGGAACAGCTACCTGTGATACGGAAACACAAGCTCGATGCTTATTTTCTAATTAAACCTCTTTTATCTGGCCCAAAAGTTGCTTTCAGCACCTTTTTGGCAGGAAACTTTAATTACTATGTCAATCTTAGGCACAAATCCAAGATATAAAGTAAACTGGATTCAGATTCGAGTAACTGCGGCTACGGCATGCTATTGCTTTCTATCAATGGGATGAAAATTCTAAACCCCACATAGGAAAAAAAAAGACCATATAGATACAACAAAAATAGAGTCCTAAGTACCCCCTTGGATACATCCCTGATCTTTGCTGTAGGTAAACCAGGTTACACCCCCACTTTACATAGATTATGTTGTTTGGTTTTTTTTTTCTCTAGATTAGAAGATGGTTTCCAAAGCTTTGTCGTCAGTTGTAAGTCCTTGTAAGTGTGAAAGTGGTATGAAAAGAAGGCGTTGTAGTAACAGTGAAGAAAATATGCCCATGTTTATTGCTAATTATGATAGATTATGAGGCTTTCACAATGATTGTTATGGAGGCCCCAGAAACACCTGCAAACACAAAAGAAAGAGAGCTCGAACATTTCCTAACAGAGCTTTCACACCAAGCTCACTGACTTCAGGATGACTTCAGTGGATGTACTCATAAATGGTGTAAATCCTGATAAAACGTGATCACCTAAGAATGCAGCTGATGACTTTTTTTTTTTGCTTTTTACTTTCCCATTAGTTCATGTCAGGTGTTTAGTGTTAGAGGTCACAGACATATTAGATCATCTCTTGTTTCCTGCATGTGTTTTTTTGTCCTTCATCACAAAGTAAGCATTTGATGAAGCTAATAATGCTGCAAATAATGTACTGCTGATTCTTGAGAAGATAATTAAAAGAATGGTACAGTGACTTTTACAGTTCAAGGAATAGATGCACCGATAAAGCTATAAATCAAATCACCACTTGGCAAGCAAATGTAAAATGGTGAAACATTACATGAACAGGTATTTAACTTATGTGCACTCAGAATATCTGAGAGGCAAACTGAAATGTGTTTTTATTACAGTTATGGGAAATAAAATGTATTTTTTGACAAAAGAAAAAACCTCACAACGATGTGAGTGAAAAAAACAACCCATAAACACAAGAACATTGGAAAAAAAATAGGATACTCTGAGGTTTTTTTTTTTTTACCTGATCACTGTCACTGCTTTACCTCAACATTATTTTTTTTTTAAATCTTTTCTTTGTTGCAGTTATCCTGGACGCATCATCTCTGAACCCATATGCTTCAAAGGGAGTGCAGGCATGATATGGGTGCAGGAGAAATGCTATATAGATAACATCTTCAAATTTGAAGTTACTAGTTAGGCTACAGAGAAAGAAGTCCTAATGGTTCAGATTAGGTGGGACTGAGAAGGGGTCCTCATGGTTGGGAAGTCAGGCCCTGTTACTGCCCATATCCTCATGCATGGGTTATAGTTTGCTGAGGGAATTTATCATTATTACAAAACTCTATAAACTCATTTTTTATATGGATAATATAAATGTAAAGCAAATTGATCTAAAAATCACAGTTGTTTTGACAAACACTTGTCGTGAAATATGTGATAAAATCTTTCCTTTTTTTTTTTTAAAGAGTGCTCATGAAGCTTGGTAGAAGAGCTTTTTTAATGGGTCATCCACTGTACATTAGATCAGACGGAAATTTATATTTCTCATGGTATTTTGAATCACAAGTATGAAACTCATACTTAACTATCTTGTAGACACACTTAAGACTTAATTATCATACATTTATGGAGCATTTGTCCATGAATAAGTGAGGGACAAAATCAGTGTAAAACAGTTTTAATATAATTTACTGCTATATTTCACTTACATAATTGCAAGAAGTATACAAAGTAATAACAATATTGATATCATTCACACATGCGAATACGCATATTTAGGAACTAAATCTGGGTCCAATCTGAAAAGATTAATACAGGATGAGCTTCTACTGAGCCAAGCCATGCATCCTGTCTTCCACAGCATGCAGTTTTCATTCACGAACACTAGCAAGGACTTGGGGAAGCATTAGAAGGAACAAGGTGAGAACAGAGTGACCCTCTCCTGGGTACAACCCACTGGCTTATCAGTTGCCTGGTTTAGAACTTGGAGAAAATAATCACATGTACTTCTATTTGGAATTTACTGGAGGTTGAGAAAGGAAGTTTCTAATTGCTAAAGAACCTTCCCCTTCTTCCCTTTCCAGCCACAGTGCAGCTGTATGTATTGTTTATGTAGAAATTTATCTGGGATCAGAACTTCAGCAGATGCACCAGTTTACGGAAGGCAGCTGAAGATCTGGCATTAAGCATCATCTAAAAAGTTGGATCGATAAAGACATCATATTAAAAAAAAAAAAAAAAGAAGAGGAGGAAAGAAAGAAAGAAAAAGCATTTTTGACAGTATTGTGCATAAAACCACATGATGAGGAAAAGCTGCTTGAGAGCACATCTTTCACTGATACCAGCATTTGTAAATATACGATATATATCATATAGGTAGATATACAGTGGTTAAGTATTTGTACTCCCTGCCATAGAAAGGGTGATTGCCGTTCATTACCAGTCATTTATTACCACAATGAGGTGGGCATAAAAGAAAAATGCAGATTCTGTTATATTAGAAATCTGTCCTTCCCCATAAACAAGCATGCTGTATTCATGAGAAGAAAATGAATGAAAGGATTCTTAAGAAAGAAAGCAGTTTGGATATTATTTTGTAATCACAAACTATCTTGCAGTTGTGAGGTAAAAAAAAAAAAAAAAGAAAAAGGAAGAAAAGAAAAAATCCAAACAATATAGGTTCAATTATTTATACTGTTCTGTTAGGATATAACAAATCCATGAGAAGAGTGCTGGAAGTTATTCTTCTGCAGAGTGAAAAATGATCATCCTCCTCTGCTGTATATCAAATTTACAAGCTGCTGGAGAGCGAATACCGAGACAAGACTGTCCAAAACTATCGTTCAATAGAGATTTTCTTAAAACATAAAAAGAGAATTAGGAGAATGCCATATATCTAAAGAAAGAAATTGAAATGAATGTGTTTAAACAGCTTCTTGAAAGTGTGAATTTTCAAAGCAGGCACCTTTCTTGGTACAATCTGATTTCACTGTCAACACACTTCAAAGTGGCTTAAAATATATTGCCCTTTCCGTAAGGCTGAGAAGTCCCTGAAGGATTATGAAAATCTGAATTCTATTTCTTCTGACCAAATATTTGAGGAACAGGAGGTGGGCAAAAGTCATAATCCTGGATGTGACATTTATCTCTTGACACTTGTTTTGTAAACGGTTTTGGGAGCTAAATCCAATTCTGAATATCTTATCTCTCCATTTTAGGATGAGTTGAACCAACACATTTAAATTTGGAGTGGAAATGTTCTTAGATGAATAAAAAATCCCTATCATCATTACTAGCTGGGCAGCATAAGCTAGAGTGAGTATTTCCAGTTAAAAATTCCACTGGAGAATAAGATCCTATAGAAGACATTCCCCCTGTATGTAGATGGTCAGGAGTTGTGCCAGGGACGTAGGGAGAATTTTAATCATATTTATAGAAATCAAAGGCAACTAAAAAGTTAAATCATAACAGAGATGTTTAATTTTTCTTAATAAAAAGTTCTATTTTTTTTTAATGAAAATGAACAATATCAATCTAAATTCAGATGCTTCAGAAGAAAACTAGGTGAATCTAGGTCATCTCTGAAGTGTAAGGTATCATATCTGAAAGTCTGAGAAGATATTACAAATATCCGTATGAAAGATTTGTAGGAATTATCTGGGGTTTTTTTTATGGCTACGGAATATTTACTTCACTGTTAAATTGGGATAGAGAGCAGCCATGAGGAGTGGGACTTGGTGGTACTGGTTGATTAAAAGCTGGACATGAGCCAACAATGTGTGCGCATAACCCAGAAAGCCAACCATACCCTGTGTTGCGTCGAAAGAATTGTGACCAGCAGGTTGAGGGAGGTGATCCTGCCCCTCTGCTCCGTTCTCATGAAACTCCACCTGGAGCAGTGTGTCCAGGTCTAGAGTCCTCAGCTCAGGAAAGACATGGACCTGTTAGCGTGGATCCAGAGGGATGGAGCACCTCTCCTATGAGGACAGGCTGAGAGAGTTGGGGTTATTCAGCCTGGAGAAGAGAATGCTCTGAGGAGACCTTATAGCAGCCTTTCAGTACCTAAAGGGGGCCTACCAGAAAGATGGGGACGAAATTTTAGCAGGCCGTGTTGCAATAGGGCAACAAGAAAAGGTCTTAATATAAAACAGGGAAGATTTACACTAGATATAAAGATGAAATTTTTTACGAAGAGGGTGGTGAAACACTGGCACGGGTTGCCCAGAGAGGTGGTAGATGCCCCATCCCTGGAAACATTCAAGGTCAGGTTGGATGGGGCTCTGAGCAACCTGATCTAGTTGAAGAGGTCCCTGCTCATTGCAGGTGAGGTTAAGCTAGATGACCTTTAAAAGTCCCTTCCAACCCAAACTATCCTGTGATTCTATGATTCCGTTCTATAGGACCACATATTTCAATCACCTATCATAAATCCGTACCTTACTGTCTGAGTGGCTGTTCTGTTCCTGTCTTGCCCTAGCTTTCGGTGCTTAACTAATGTAAGCATCATGCACAGCCATACAAAATAATTTAAATTATGTATGATTTTCTTCCACAGGTGCTAAATTACTATATTCACTTTTATTCAATTAAACACGGAAACTAAAATGTCCCCTTTAACACATGCTGCATATTGCAAATTTAGCATTATAGATGATAAAATGCTTCTAGGGAGCCTTCCTACATCCTTTCCCTAAGATTTTCTGATCTAAAGCTCTTGTGTTAATATGATTCTATGCATGTCTGCCTGATGTGTGATTTTGACAGATTTTTAAATCTCTGGTGTCATTATATATGGACAACAGCTTTGATAACACGGGAGTAATTTGAGTTGTATTGAGCTGACTTTACCCCCAGTGTGTCCCTGGGATGTCCCTAACCTTGAGAGAAACCAACGTTAAACCTACTTTGGCACAGGGAACTCTCTCAAGCTGCATTGGCCATGGCGCAAGATGCCCAAAACAAGAGAACCTGCACGACAACTTCAGCAGGAACAACTTTCCTCTTTGTACTGTCTGTGATGCAGGTGGACAATGCAGTTACCTGGGTCACCTTTGGATGGTAAAGGCGATGAGTTGTAACGTACTGGCCTCCTGCTGTAGAGCTCTATGAAGGTGAGGAAATGGTATTGCATATGTCTTCCTTGTGTTGTTTGGAAGTGATCATCTGTAGCGCCTTGAGTGAAGATTATCTGATGCAATCCTCACAGAAAATACCCTCAGTAATCTGAAGAGAAATCTGTAAGAGGCTTGTCATTTATGCTGAATCTTATTCCTGTGTCCTCACAAAGTTTTTATGAAATATATTGCTAATTAGAGAATAAGTATTCAAGGAGTAGGTGAGGGCAGACTAAATGTAGGTGGTGAGATCATAAATGGCAGTGGTAACTTTGA
This sequence comes from Chroicocephalus ridibundus, assembly GCF_963924245.1. NCBI lineage: Eukaryota > Metazoa > Chordata > Aves > Charadriiformes > Laridae > Chroicocephalus > Chroicocephalus ridibundus. The sequence goes on along the minus strand of NC_086285.1, from coordinate 120,708,092 downwards.
CATGATATAGAGCAGGATCCACAAATTCTTTCTGTATGGCTACAGTCTGTCCATATAGTCACTTGGAGAATATGTTTTCCCTTTTAAAGCTTCCCACAGGACAATAAGGAAGCTTTGGGAAAGATAGGGAAAATCAAATCTTCATCCCTGTAGTCCTTTATTCCAAGAATTTCCAAAGGACTTGCCCTTTTGATCCAGCCTGATTCATCTGTCGATCTCTTCAGAGACATTAGGTCGCTCAAATGACTTTTACATCACTTATCCAATATGTGCAAAGAAAGTATAAATGGCAAAAGGGAGCTAAGGGTAAAATTTCTGCTCTGTTCCTTCCCTCATGCTGGAGTGAGCTGCTCAGTTCTGAAGTTCTTTGATGATATTCAAATTTGTACCAAGGATTGGCCTCTCACCTATACATCTAAGGAGCATTTCTGAATTCTAACCACAACTTCTACATTTCAACAAATGCTTATCCCCATGGAATACCTGAAATGTAAAAGATGCAAGACTACTGCCTGCTTTGATTCTGACATTGCTCTGTTATCAATTCCAAGTGTTTCTCTTTGAGCGTTTTGTTTCCTTTGCTTTTAGAAGTGAAATGTGAGAAGTATTTGGGATTTTCTTTTTGTTCTAGAATGTAAACTCTCACTCAAAACTTTGAGAAAATTGTTGTCAAGCTGTAGCTAAGTTACGTTCCATGGTCTGATGAAATAATCCTTTCTATATCCACAGCTGACATTTGTACAGGCATGAAACTTACCCTGTCTTGTGCACCTGAGAACTTTCTTTGCTTACAATACCCTGGCTCTAGGAAAAGGATTCTTTTCCTTTGTGTCTTCTGTGTGGTTTTGATTATATGATATCCTTCTCATTGTTATGTATTTTATCTACCCAGCATAATAGAATATGATTTGCATTTTACTATATAAATTGTTAGAGTATGTAGTTATAGGAACAAAAGTACTACTATGATAGAAATCACAATTACAATAATAATATCCCCACCAGCGTTCATAAAGGACAAGTCACTGATTATTTAAATGTACTAGGGACCTGTCAATAAACATATAATCAAGCTTATTAAATATCTTTTATTCTTAGACCACCAAAGATTAAAATGAAATGTGATGCACAATATTAAAATAATTTTCTAAAAATATAGCTTTTTCAGAGATTTTCTTAATCAATCCCCTTATTGTCGTCACCAGAAAGTTCCACTGCCAGCACAATAATTGTCCCCAGAACAACAGATTAGAGCCTTTATTTGAGAATTAGGAAGAGTGTGAGGATTACATGGGGAACTAAAGCATATATATCTATAAAAATAATCCTTTTACGGAAGAACATTATAAAAGAACAGTGCCAAAAATACATGGAACTTATTCAGCTTCTGTTAAAAAAAGAAGTTAAACTAGGCATGAAAGCCCTATTAAAAAATTTAAAAAGTCCTACTTTAAGTCCTATTATTAGCTAATAAATCCAGGCTAATAATTTACATGACTTCCATGTCATTTTATATCCAAGATGTTTATTTTTTGTTTCCTATTCTAAGCTTCTGAGAAATTAAGTTTTTTTATTCATGTGATTGCTTCAGCATTTTATGTAAGGATTATAGCCATTAATTTAAAATTCTGAGGTTTTTTCTTATTGATACAGAATCCTATATTCATTTAACCCCAGAATAAAAATTGCCATATGGGCAAGGAAATGGCATATACGGTAAATCTTCACCCATCTCCCTGGAAGTAAGTTAAATGTTGTAGCAGATTGGCTGGCAATATCATGGGACTACTAACAGAAAAATGCATGCGGGACAGAACAAATTAATTCCTCTAGGTTAGATTCTCTGCATAATCCTAGTGGCATTTTTACTGTCAAAGACAGAAGAGAAAATAAGTAGTGTGCCAACATCCTTATCTTAGGCAGGCTTTTCTATCAAGTTTTCCTTCGGAAGAGGAGCCTGGTTCAGTGACCACACAGACTTCAGCCTGTGAGATGGTTGCTTCTGACCTCAGTGCTCATGATTTGTTTCTTACAATGTCAACATTTTCGCTCTTTTTTTCTGACTTCTGTTAATAAATGTAAATTTTAATTTTCAATACCTTATTCAAATAATTATTTATCTTCAGTTTGAAGATACGTAAAAGTTAGGTTTCTTTCTTGTTTGGTCACTTTACAAGCCACTTAGTTTTGTTGTCAATCTGGATAGACTCATACTAATGCAATAGACAGGCCACAGGTACAAGCAGTGACAAATGATCATCATACAGATAAAGCATTAGAAAAATCCCATAAGAATATTTTTGCTCCATGCCAGCCAGTGTGCTTAAATACAATGCCCAGGTAGGGACTGGAAGTAGCTTATCCAGTTACTTAATAAAATATCATTCTGGTTAATAACCTTCTTTAATGACACGTCTTTGATTTTTGCCCAAAAGGCATGAGTAAGGAATTTGCATAGCACGTTTTTCTGTTCTAACTCCATTTGATGCCTGAAAAAAATTCAGCTTTAATATCCTTCAGGATGCTAGAACTTGTGCCAAAAACCCTGTTCAGAAAAAAGTTCACTACTGGTCATCTTTAGATTTTTCTTCACTGAATTTCAGTGAAACTCTGAATTTCAATAACAATTTTATATCATATTTGAAAATCTATTCCACTAACTTCCTTATATCCTAAGATAGAAACTCAGATATTGTTTCAAATTAATGTCCTATGTTAGTCCAATTAGATAGTCCAATGCTATCTAATGTCTAAAAAAAATATTTGGAAATATTCTTTGATATGAAAATCACTATTTGATATACACCGGGGAAAAAGGAATCTGTACAGAGAATTGTTCCTGACCTAAATTTTTTTTTTTTGTCTTTTTTATTGAAGTCATACCCATACGTTGGAATGCACATCATAATGATGTATGTTTACAATGCACATTCAGCAGATGCACTGGAGTCTTGTCTTGTCTTTCACAGCAGACTGAACCTGGTCCTGACTCTGAATGTTTACAGATATAAATATAGATTCTGAATGTAAGTCCAGCATTCCAGTTTCATTCTGTTATTGTTTCATTTGGGGACCTGTGTTGAATTTATACCCAGCTAGCTTTAAAGTCATATGTAAAAATGATTTAGTTTAACTTCAGGGGTTTTTTTCACACTTTTGGTAAAATGTTAGTACAGAAAAATGGAAGCCAATGTTTTTTGTTTAGAGAAGTTCAAATGAGCCCTCTCTGCTATTTCAGTTCTCGGGTCTCCACTTCACGTGAATTTCACATCAAAAAATCTAAAAGTCAAAACAAAACCAGAAAAATCCAAAAGCAGACTGTAACATAAAAAATCTCATGGAATAAGTAGCCTGAGAAAAACAAAGTTCTTCTTAATAGGGAAAATGTCTTTGTGCAATACTAAGCAGTTAACTCTGATGGTTTTTATACAGAGACCTCAGCCTGCTTCACCCCATAAAAAACAATGAGCACAAGAATTTTTAAACCACTTTTAAGGAATACAACAACAATTGGTTAAATCCATTTACACTGAAATTTAAAGAATTAAGCAGAGATTTCACTCCATTCTTCTTTGCATTCACTGATATATTTTTATAAAAAATCCTTACTCTGACAGTCTTATAGATGGTATTAATGTCAGTAATTACTATCCTTTCTTGGAAAGAAAGAGAAATGTGTTGAGAAGGGCAGTCTTCTTGTTGGAATTCAATCCTATTTCCTGAAAACAAACAAAGAAACCAAGGACAAAAGAGAAAAACAGTGGGGAAAAAAAAGAAAAGGGAAAAAAAACCAGAGAAACAGCTTCATCTTTGGTTACTGATTCTTACGTATGTGGTTGCTGCTAGAAAAAAAGAACAAGCATAGGGTGTGGTTTTATCAGAAACTCCAAGATCTGGCAAACTTCTGTCGATGTCATAGCATTTAAGGCATTGCTTTCAACTTCTTTGTTGGTCACAGGCTCACAACGGTACTGCATAAAATCTGTCTTGGCTGGCAAAGTCAGATTGTTTTCAAACAGAAAGCAGGAAACAGAGATAGGAAAGGAACAACTGAATGGAGAAGGAAAAAAAAAAAACCTAGAATGGATGTAAGTTAGAAATATGAAAAAAAAGAATGAAGTAGTAATTTTGATCATAATGTCCAGGATAACACTGAGGATTTAACCAAGGGAATTATAGGTGTAATAATCCTTTGGTTTCCTTTCATCTTATTTCTAAATATTGGGGTTGGCGAGGCTTATGATATTTGGGGACAATTGTGATGCCAGGAGGCAACAGAAGGAAGAGACTGGCATGTAGCTGGCACAGTGGCACAGCCCACCTCTTCCTGTGCATTAATTCTCTCCAAATCAGTCCAATTGTGGGTTGTTAAAGGGTTTAAAGAATAGTCCAATCTTCTACATTACTTTTTTTTGTCATAAAGTCTAAACTTTAGATTTTGATTTAGTCCACTGTTTTCTGGTCCCCTCTTTCTCTTATTTACCAATATTGGCCAGTACAAATTGTCCCTGGAAGTATGAGCCATTAGATTATTTCAGTGTCTTAGGGACTCCAACATTTTTTGCCTTTCAAAAACAACATGATGGGAAAGACTGAATTTGAAAATTTTACCTTGAGCAATTTAGAATATAGACCTAAAATATCTGAAATTAGGACAAGTGTTTCACTTTCAAAATATTTTACACTGAATCAGACACAGATTTTGCTTTGATCTTAGAAACTGAAAATTCATCAATTTCTCCTGAATTTTATGTTTTATTAAAAAGTTTTGTACATCTGTAGCCACCAATTTCAAAAAGAAAGTGACTCTTCACTGCAGTAAGGGAATAAATCAGGAATGCATCATTGACTGTGACAATAGTCACTAGCATACATAGTTATCGCGATATATTTTGTCTGTCTGGTATATTCCTGTATATTTCTAGTGCAGAAAAAGTAATAATAATCCTCTCAAAACTAAGAGTGTTTTCAGAACCTAAAGACAAAGTCTTTACAGGGGGTATGTAGGTCACTTGGCATTTTTTCCTTTTTTTCAAAAAAGCATATGTTACTAGTTAATGTCCATTAAAAACTCACATTGTCTCATTGCAGGCATTATTCTTTAAATTATTTTCCATCAGTGAAAACACAGAAACCTAACACGGAACCACTGTTCTTCAGAGAAACCAAGGGTGAATGTCAATAATCTATGGAAGCCACTGAAAAAGCAATAAATTGAATACTGTCTTTTCTTAAATTATCCCACCCATAAGTGGGGGAAGTTACTGGTAACAGGATGCCTCCAGTTACAAATAATATTTATTGTATCATTATGCTATATCACAGCTGCTAATAAAATCTGGGATAAAACCATGTGGTAAAGCCTACCTCCTGAAATGGTTCATGATCTGAATGAAAACCTGCTTTATAAATACAAGCTGAAAGTGCCAGAAAGGTATGAGTTGCCTGCTGGAGTACTGCTGATTTGGTGGAAAATTGCTTCAAAGAATGAGCTAAAATGAATATGTTCAAAGTAATCTAAGATGCAAATGTAATGCATTGCTCCAGGAACTCTACTTGTTTTTCAGCATGACAGTTCACTGAACTGTACTGAGTGGTAGTCAGAAAATGAACAGATCTATTTTAACTTCAAGCAGATCTCAATGGCTGCAACTGGCAAAAATATGATTTTTAGCAGTTGGAGATGACATCCTCCTTCTCTGCTTCAGTAAAGCAGAAAGGATTTGGAAAGCAAAAGTATTGCTCTACGTATCAGACATAGAAGCAATAAAACTTTGCTGGTTAATGCTGAAAAATAATTGAAATACATTTTTAAACACAAAGTTGTAACTTTAAAGCACAGAATATCATTGATATTCCATTGAAACAACAACAAAAAAGATGAAATGCAGACATTTTCTCATTAACAGAACAATAATGAAATAGTCACATTATGCTTTCATTTTGAAATAGATTCTGATACCTTTACTTATTTTCAACAGTACTTATGAAGCTGGTGGAAACAGTAATTGAATATAGTACTCATTAATGTATGTAAAGACATCATAACGTAACTCATAAAACACACATCCTACTGAAAATAAATCACTTTCAACAGCTACTGTATATGACTCCAATTATATCGAAAATATAACCTAATTTCCTTGGCACCTTTGGGACATACTATCAATGTTTCTTAAAAATCTCTATTTGGAATATTATCAAATCTCAATCTTTTCATTTTATAGCAGCTTGTAACCAAGAACAGGCTGTTAGGTCAGTGTTGTTCACAGTTGGAGTCACAAAATAACAAAGGACTGATTTACAATTATGAAGGAGAAAATCATCAACAAAGATGGAATCATTAGAAAAAAAATTGAATACACAATACTTGAAATTCAATATTAAGTTGAATCATGGGTACTTTATAATTAGAAGATGGATTTTTTCCAGCTTTAAAATAGTGATCTAACACTCTGTAGAGAGCTAAAATTTTAAGATTGTTTAGGAAATATGTGACAAGAAGATCATATTTTATGTAATTTGCCAAATATTTTTAAATTTACTCTCTAACTTCTAGATAATATTCTATTTCTCACATTCCCTTGATTACTATGAATCCAGTTTTACAAAAAAGAACAGTTTCTGAGCTTCATCAATTTTGCTGGTCAAAAAAAATATGGCAAATTACTTTACAATGTCCATGGTTAAAACTCATCATCTGATTTTCCTACTATTGACTAAATCATGTGAAAAAAAGATGGAAAAGCCACTGTAGGTTTTCATGTATATGGAAGTGTACTGAATATTTGCCTTGTCTGGGCTTTGTTGTGTAGTTGGCTAATATCTTGGAATTAGATAAAAGAGATATTTAAAGAAAGTGCAACAGAAGTGTGAAGTCTTGTAATGAGGCTGGGGAAAAAATATAGGAGGGAGAATTAGCTACTTAACCTGTAAGATTTTGCCTGCTTTTTGACACTTTGTTTTGGAACATGATGACTTCACTGAACCTTCAGTTTCTGATTGTGCATTCCAGGTATCAACAGTAACTTAATTGCGCATGCAAGCAACAACACCTGGCCTGAACACTTACTTCTGATATATGTCTTCATAGGTACAGCAGATATTATATATGCTGTTTCACCTTCAACTTAATAATGTATTTCTAAATTCCATTTTAAAAACTTGTGCTAACTTGAGAGAAAGGGATACAATAGTCTCTTACATATCACTTTTTTTGCTGGAAAATATTCAGGCAAGCAGGGTTTTACAGTAGGTATATGAAGTACTGTTTGCTATACAAGGGTGGGGGAACTTCTCCCACAGAGACAATTAAATAAGCCAGACAAGGATCTGGCTGTCATCTTTACAGATAGGACAACATATAAACTCTCACATTTAATTGGTGCGAATGTGACAAGAGAAAACTGAACATAAGGTCTCTAGACAGCCAATAAATCTGGCTTGTGTCTTTCTCCCTCAATCAAAGACAGAAACTGGCTATTTTTATATCTTGGGTTCATGTACAATTTTTTTGTGTGTGCAAAAAAGGGCAGGAAAGAAAGCTTTTAACTGGACAAAAATGCCATAAACTTATTTGTATTCCTTTAATGCCTCAAATATTCTCCCAGTACAACATCCTTCTGAATGGATCAAAACTGCTGTGATTTCTGTTCGATTTTTAAAGTCTCCTCCTGTTTATTAATTCTAGGTCAGACAAACCAGAAATTTATCATTCCACAGACATTTCATTATTCATTTTTTTCTCTTGTGTTAGGCACTGTACATCTCTAAGATAATATACATTCTCTAAAGGAGCTTAACATACACAGAGTAGAAGGGGAAATGAAGGCACACACCCAAAGAACCACTTGCCCAAGGTCAAAGAGTGGTTGTTATTCATGGAGGAAGAAATAAATCCCAGCTGCCCTGCCTTCCAGGCCAGAACCAGGACACTGAATGTATCAACTTTTTATCTAATAAGGTCATGATATAGTTTAAAGAAGCTTGGGAGCAGAAGAAATTCTGAATTTTTGTTTGCTTCCATGGCTTTGTCTCTCAGGCCTTTCCAACTAGCTCATACATATCACAGTCATGACTGAGAAATGCCCGCTTGGTCAATTCTTGTTGATGCACAGTCTGTCCACTCCTATAAGACCCTATGAGAGTATGTCATATTCCCCATGTGTAGTCTTTATGGGATAACTTCCACAGACACCAGAAGATCTGCTTCTTTAAGGAAAGGTGACCTCTCCAGTAGTCAATGTAGAGTGGGGTGAAGGTTAGAAAACTCGGGGTCACCACACAGTCACGGGAAATAAAATAAATCATCTGTAGAATTAAAACTTTAAGTAGTATCTCACATACTACTCTATATAGTTCTATAATAAAACTATCTTCAATAAGTTCAGCATTTTCTTTCTCAGCTTAATACACACCAGCTGAAACATTTGGCCTAAGAGTCTTTGAAGCTTAGCAGTAATGTAGAAATGGAAGCAAACCATTTTCAGTTCTTCATTTTGAACTTGCTCTCCTAGGTTCAGATTTTAATGTCCTTGCATTCAAATTTCTTGTTTCTTCCCATGGGATGAAGTGCCAATGAAAAGAAATGGAAATGGAGGAAATGGAAAAAGGGACTTACTCTGATGATAAGAGGCAGATCAGAAAAGTTTCTGTTCAGGATGCTGTAGGAAATGGAGCAAGATACCTTTTACATAAATTTTGGTAGCAAAATGACCTGTGAATGTGCCTTGGTGTCTGCATGGCTGCATTTTAAATATTTCAAAATAAATGAAGGTCAATAATTCATATGGAATAGAAGCAATTTCTGTTAAACTTTTCTTAATTATTTTGGTATACAACTTCCATTTAAAGTGTTTCTGACAATCCTTTCTGTGAGTTAAACAGTACATTTGAAAAATGAGCCTTGAACAAACACCATAATTTTCATACTATTCTTTTATTCTACATGAACTCCTAATTCACGTGATGAATGGGAAGTTTTGTAGTGTTAAAAATCATTATGTGAGGTAATAAGTGTGAATACATAGTAATATTTTCCTATTCAATATTCGTATCTGCAGCAAATTTTCCATAAACTACAAAAACTAGAAGGCAGAACTTAGTTCAAACTAGTAACTGATCAAACAGAAATACTGATTTTCAGAAATCTTTGACTTAACTCTTTCACCATTGAAAAGATTTCAAACTAAATTCTAGTCATATATTGCAGTAAAGACACCTTAATCTATTTTTCCTTTGCTATCCAGTTAGCATGGAGGTCACTTGGTACTATAAATTCTGTAGCCTTGCAATCTTACTTCAGTTCTTCAGCTCTTGGATAACCATGCAGTAACAGATGGAAAAATTGCTTCTTGCTATGGATGGACTGAAAACTTTGGCCCTTGTACTCTCCTTAGAATGGTGGATGCTCTTGTGAATTAAGAAGATGCTCTTAACTTTGACAGCCTTCTCAGACATAACGTAGCAATTTTCAATCTCCTGCCAGAGGAGGGAGAGTATTAAGAAGGGGGGTTGCTGCTGCAATACGATTTTATGGTATATTCATCATCATGTCTGGCTGCTATGGAACAGAATTCTTAGGGAATACTGACACATACTTAAAATTTGGTTATCCTTGGAAATGGCAAAAAAAATCATTGGAACTTTTACTCACACACTGTCTTGCCTTTAAATCCTCACACACTTACCCCATCTGCAGTTTTCTGAAAGAGTGAAATTGCCAATAAAAAATAAACACAGGATGTTTTGAATAAAAGACAAATAAAAATAAACACAAAAGTTCAGATCTTTCTCAGCAGGAGACTGTGTGAAACTAGACATTTGACCTAAGTTTCCTAGAAAAGAAGAAAAGACATAGAGGAAGAAAATGAGGTAAAAAGTAGAGCAAGAAGTGCTTCAATCCAGTGCTATCAGAAAGCCTGAGAGACAGAAAGGAATAGGCTGATATGATTTATAAATTTAATATTTTTCCATGGATAAGTTATTCTGTGGCAATATGTGCATTATGAATAAGCAGTAAAGTATCTAAAATCCATATTATCTCCACTTCACAGGAAAGTAGTTATGAGGTCTTCCACCATAAAGGTACTTTGGCTTTTCAAGAACTTGTGCTAGCATTTACCATTTCTTGTGAGTCTTCAGCTTGCTTATTTGTTGTTTGCACATGCACTTGATAATAAATGATCACTCTGCCGTTATATATTAATAAGGTTTTACTGTATTTTACTGCTTTTTCTTCCACACTAAGTTTCTATTTTAACTATGATCACACAATCATAAACTTAGAATGCATTCAGATTTAGTTACTTACTTTATTATCTTTACACTGGTTCCTAGAATACTTCATTAAATAAATAAAAAAAAACCAAAAAGTCAGAGTAAGATAAAGTATGGACAGCTGAAAAATCCTAGTGGATGGCCTGGCCTTGACATTCTGCTAAGCTTAACCTCTACTAAAGCTGCAAGTTTTGCATTAAGAACAGTAAAGAAAGCTTTGCAGTCTAAGAAATGAAATTGTAACAAGGGTATCTCATAGATGAAGTACTATTTCAGCATGATAAAATGAGTATAGTGCAAAAATAAAGCAAAAACATTCCAAGAGGAAAAACATATTTTTTTTATTTTATTCCATCTTCCCATGCTCCATCAAAAGGTCAGGTTGACATGCATTTTGACAATAATATTTCAGAAAGATAAATTTACTTCAATAAAATCAACTGCTAAAAAGAAAAACTCATTAGAAGCAACAGACACATTCATTATTGTAATAGTTTCATTTGATCACTGTTTGTATAATATTAGCTTTTCAGTAAGGACTCTGTGTTACAAGAAAAAAAATGGAGGATGAAAAGATAGTAACTTACCTTTGCAGGATGGTAGGTCATTAAACTAGTCTCTCCTAGAAGCTAATCTCCCTGCACCATTAATACCCTATTTCCAGTTTATGTTATTATGTTCAGAGTTTTGTAAAGTGGGTCTCACTGAAACATAACTTTCTTATTCAGTGTGACTCAAATACAGTCATGGAGGATGGTTTTGAAGACAAATTACACCTCAGAACTAGGATTTTCAAAAACCTGAAGAAACAGGTACTCTGGATGTCAGGTGACACGTAGATTCCAGCTTATGACACAAAATGTAAATTTCAGCCTATTTTCTTACCTACAAAACACACTCTATTGCTTTGGAATGTCTCCAGTCATGACAGAGCTGTATTCAGAGCACTTCAGAAATGTCTGGTCTCGCTCAATATACAGAAGTAGTAGTAAAGTAAGTAAAATGGTTATTTCTTCTGCAACGCCAATGATTTTTGTGCAAACACAAGACATCAGAAACAAGAAATCAAATTTTTACTCAAATGTTATGAATATGAAGAATTAGCTACCTCCCAAGATGTATGAGCCTTTATATGATATTATGTATGTTGGCTTATAGAGCTGTAGGTGACCTATGGAGACAGGAGAAACCTAATTATAAATTTTGATAATGTTTTGGTATCTAATTTACCTACAGAGTTATCACATATTTCTTAAGAGTCTAGGCCAAAGAATCTGCCACCTGTTTTGAAATGGAGTTGACATTTTTCAAGAAGAATATCCATAATCTGAGATTTCAAAGTACAACAAATTCAGACTAGCTTTCTACACCACCTACAACTTTTTGGAAAATCTTATCCCTGGGTCATCTGCTTGTATAGAATATACAAAGTAAGAAATGTTTTCCAGTACTGCTGTTTGTACAGAAGATGAAATAATTATATTCTCTCAATGTTGCAATTAGTATTTTCTGTTTACTCAACCTAGGGGCTGCTCTAATGCTTCTCACTTAAGTAACGCACAAGATTTCAGTGACTGAATATATATGCAAAACAAAATAGTGGGAAGCAAAGATCAGGAAAGTGTCATGGTTTCTTTTTTCTTAGAGAAGCAACAACTTCTTTTAATGTTTTGAAAGGCTGTCAAAATGATATTTTGGTAGCTGATTTATCCACTGACTTCTGGCTTTAACACTTCTTCCACCAACAAAGGCTGAAAATTCCTCATTAACACTACTGTGACAGATCATCATACCAGGTGGTACCACTAAACAATTAAGAACTCTTTCAAAGGCTCTTATTTGTAATTTATTTCATTAAAATTGAAGTTTCCATTCAGATTATGCAAACCATAGCAATTTCCACTGATGTTCTACTCTAGAAAGTAAAAAATATGTGCAACCATTACACAACTGAGAACACTTACAAATAGGAAAAAATATAAATATAAAGAGGCATTAACAGCAGAAAACACAGTGTACAATAAATAGACCACGTAAGTATTTAATGAGTCAAGCCTTTCTATGAATTAGTGACTAAATGTATTATTGAGTAAAATGGATATTTCTTCTGCAACACAAATACTTTATGCACAAACAAAAGATGGCAAATACAAGAAATCTAATCTTTATTCAAATCAAACTGAAATCTGGTCTTACTCTTAAGTGTAAATATTTTACCAAAGCTATCAATGTTCTGACATTGAGGTTTATTGTTCCTGCAGTTGATAAAGAATTGCTACTAAACATAAGATCTATGTACAGGGTGAGAAGGGACTGTGTCTTTATTTTCAGTATCACATATCTCCTTGACAAAGAGGACTTTTAAAGGCTTTTATGAAAGCAATGCTTCATAAAGTAAGAGTGTGAACAAATTCTTACTATTTGGGTCGTGCTTATGGGGACTGGGAAGTAGAAAAAACAGGACATTGGGAAATATCCATGTTTCATAGTTAAGTAAGGAAATTAGGGTTATATTGTGGAATTGATTTTGCAGAAATTCAGATTTATCTACAATGGAGACATCTTTACTTAAGCATGCTGTCCAAATACGCTTATAATCAATAGCAAGAAAAGCTCTTGCAAGTGTGGTTCATCTGACCCATTCTAGACACCAACATTTGGTTGTTTGTTTTTTTTTTCTCTAGAAATGTCTGCTGTCCTCCCCAACTACAAAGAGAGGTGAAATAAAGAGTTCAGCTGTAGGCATATACTTTGCATACATGTAGATAGCAGAATCCACACAAAATTTTGGTTATGATGAAAGAGAGAGTTTTGGGTATGGGAAGAGGGAAGGTTGAAACGTTAAGACCAAAAAGACAGAGAGAGAGGAAGTTATTTTAGCTACTATATAGCAGATGTGTGGCACAAACCTGTGGGAGCAACATGCCCAGCCGTCGTGTCTTGCTGCCAGCAGCTGTACTGCTCTTGGGACCGAGTTACAGCCTTCACATGGTGCTGCAACCTCCTGTGTGCGTACCACAACTCCTTCAAGGATCTCTAGTGTGATAATTCACAGGGGAAGACAAGGAGAGTTCCTAGTGGGACCCAATGAGCATTTGGCTTTGGTGCCAAAGTATGGTTGCTGTGGTAAGATGGGTGCCATGACCTCGTGGGTGTGCTGCTGCTGTTGAGCTGACAGCAGGTGTTCAGCAGAAGGCAACACACTATGCCTGCCTCATATATGTTTTCCTTAGAGGAAAAAATCCTGGAAGACAGACTTCAAAGGTAGCATGGCTGGATATTTCTACTGAGAAGTAGATCTGTATGGTCTACTGTGTACAGTGGTATACAGTATGTATACAATGGACCTATATACAGCAACGGTTAACATCTGCATCAATGAAAAGTGTTTTAGTATATGAGCGGATGCTAGAAATTCGTATGAAAATCATCCTGCAAAGGTAAAGAGCCTCTACATCAGGACTGTATGGCAGAGAACTCAGGAAAAACATGACAGCCACCAAAAATTATGTAATTTCTTAGTTTAGAAGGTTTCGAACTGTTAAATATCTCCTGGATGCAACATAAGGTGCAACTTCAGTGAACTGTCTGATTTGCACCTCACATGTGTGGCTGGTTTCTGGCACTAACTTTTGGACCAAGAAAGATCTGGAACAAGATACTTGCCAAGTGAAAACAGTTGCTATTTCCTTGAAGGTTAAATCCACTTGCAACATGTGCACAATCCATCTTTCTGCTGGTATTAGTTAAGCAAGTACTAGCTGCACCACAAGATACTGAGCCAGTATTAGAATGGATTTATCAACAGGGGGTTGTTACAGGATTGTAGCAGCAGGGGGAAAAAATCCTGTGATGACATTTGGCTTACCACTGAAGCAGAGAAAAAAAAAAAAAGAAACAAACAAAACAACTCTTTTGAGAAATATCTCTTCAGAGAAAGTCGGCTGGAGGAAAAATTCTTCTGGGAAATGCATCTCGAGTCATCCTTGTCAAAAAAAGTTCAGGGGAGAAAGAAATACAAAGCAAAAAGGGGTTTTTTTTACATAAAGCTAAGCACAGTAGACATACTGGAAAATAATTTAAAGTGAATAGCCCTAAGAATGCATATTCATATTAAACTCAAAAGCTGGGCAAACTAATGAAACGAGTGATATTATGCATCAAAACTTGATCTGTTATGATTGGCTGACTCATGTGAGCTGCATAACCAGCCACATCAACTTAATTGTTATGTTTTATTTTTCATATCTTAAGTGCATATTTCCCACTTGAAATTTGTTTGCTGGAAACACTGGGTACGATTTGCTGTTTTCACAATAAAGTACTAATGGCTATGCTTTCTTTAGAAATTAAACAGTAAATTGTAAGTGAAACAAATCCATAATTTTTATGTAAATACAGTTTTTGCAAAGACTAGCATATGTGTCGGTGATTACACTGAAACAATGGTCATATAGAAATCAGAGTATTTCAGGTTTTCTTTGAAAAATCAGAAAATTTTACTTAGAAAAATGTAGCTTTTAAGTTCTTCATAAACTAGTGAGTCTAATAAAAAACTACTAATTAAGTATCAAGTTCTTAAGAAAATGCTGGCAGAATTCCTAGTCTACCTGACAACCTTTCAGACACCAGTGTCAATAAATATATTTGAGTTTTAATGGCAGGTGTTCACTGATCAAATAGCTACGTCTATGTATGATATAAAACATTTATTTGCAATTGCATTTGCAACCCATACAGGCAGTTGCATCTCATTCTACATTACTGCTTCTGAACAATGATCTTTAAATATCACTGACATAAAAGCTTTTGATAATTTTGTTGTTATGAATAACATTATTGTAAATTTAGGCTGCTTACCAGGCATATACAATTTACCATAGCCTTGCAGTGGTTTTGAAATTTTTATTGCGAAGAAACAAATAAAATAAACCTGTATGTATAAATTTTCTTATATTTCGAAGGGACAGCAGACAATGACAAGTATTATCTACCACTGCTATTGTGTCTAGGAGCTGTAGACAAATAGCCTGTTGTGCTAAGCACTGTATAAAGACACAACAAAATACAGCCTCCAACCCAAGGAATTGATAACATCAAAAATACATAATATTAAAAGATTAAATGGGAAACAGAAAGAAGAAATATATGGGATTCATAAAAACTGTACAAAAACAGACCATCAAATTATTGTAGGTATGTCTCCTGTTTTTTTCCATACAGGCAAGTTTTCCTAGATTAATTTGACATTATGTTTTCAAGTACTAACCAGGAGTCAACGGAGACATCAAAAGATGAAAAGACAAATAAAGTCTTCTAATGGTCAAATTGCTCATTAAAACATATATTATGAAGGAATTGCACCACACTTGTATTCAAAAGCCTGCGGAAGAGCAACAATACTGACTTTTATCTGACTCTTTCACTGTAAGTAAAATTGCATGATTTCTACATAGTAGGTGATGCTGGATATTAATTCCTGTACATAGCTTAGAACTTTTATCTCTAGGCTTGTTCCCCTAAATATATTTGAGAAGTAGAGATGTTATCATCTTAATCTCCTTTTTTTTTTCTTTTTTTTTTTTTCTGCAGAAGAAATCTTTCTAAATCTATCAGCCTTCTCCCCTGAAAAAATATCTGTATATCTTTGACAAAGCCACCTGGAAAAACAGGCACTAGGGCAACTGATCTAAAAGTGAAAACTCAATTTTCAGAAATAACTAAAAATACTAGACTGTTTCAGTTGTCTAGCAATGGATACATTTTCAGCCCATAAACTAATTTAATTCCCTTCTCCAATGTCACTTACACTGTTTTATTGAGAAAAGTGTCACTTAGTGAAAGCCAGGGCTTCTACAGGAAAAAAAAATATTCAGTGATAATTTGATAATTTTTAATCAAGAAGCAGTTCTTAATTTAAAAAAAACAAACAAACAAACAAACAAAAAACCAAACAAAACATCATCACTGAAGCTACTATTTTAAAACGAAAAATGGTCTAAAAAGAACCTTTGTTTTTTGGAAAACAAAAAAAATAATTAACCAGAATGCTGACAATAACTTCAAAAACTTTCAGTATTTTTATGCCAGCATAAATATCTTAGGTAAAAAAAGGAAAATGAGCTTTAACACTGTTCTGCCTTAAAGGATGTACTTTTATTTGCACATCCTACTGTATGCGAGGAACAGCACCAGAAGACGGTCCAATATGTACCTAACAACTTGCGTTCTGTTCACTTCTTGGGAATTTAAGTAGCCTTGAGGTGACTCCAGGGATATCAGTGTGTTGGCTGGGGGGAGATGAAATGGAAAGCAACGATTGATGGAAGCCCTAACCCCATCAGTATGGATGACATTACCCACAGCATCTAGCCCATTCTGTCAGTCCCTATTTCATGCACCCTTTCAGAGACAGGAGGAGGCCAGCATCAGCTGTCAGGCTGTAGAATACTACTACAAAGTCAGAGAGTGAGTGCATGCGTATGTGCGTGTGTGTGTGTGTGTTTACTTATGGTAAACTCAAATGGCTCTTTTGGTTTCATGGTTGCAGTTTCCCAAACTCTGTGTGGCCTGCATCTGCCAGTATAGAAATTGAAAGATGAAAGAAAGACACAAGGTTTTACTTTTCTCCTTGTCCCGTCCTCCTTAGGCTGGAAGAAAACAAAGCTGCCTCCTCTCTGGTAGTCCAGATAGGATAGATAGCCTTATATTTTCCTCTCCTGATTCTTACCTTATGGATGGAATAATAGAGGCTAGCTTTTGTAAAGCTCTTTTAGGCTTATTATTGAATAACTTGTTTATTGCAAAGACCAGTAGATTGAAGGTCAGCTCTGCTATGCAATCTTTGTGTTATCCTTGCTCTTGGGATTTGTGAGGAGCAGGGGATCATCAAATGACATCACAAGACCTCTGATTCAATAGTGCATCACCAGAGTCCAAACATATCCCAATCATCCATCTGTTATTTTCTGCTTAAGAAAACTGTGTTGATATATACCAAATAATAACAGTTGCTATATCATTTCTGTTATGTGGAGGGATATTTTATACGTAAAAGGTATTTTCCCAGTATTCTGATGATTTTTTTACTCAAACAAAGAATAGACAAAAAGGACAAAAAGAATTAGTTCTAGGCATGGAACCCATAAATACTTCAAATTGTTTCCACATCAGTTACTTCCTGGCTTTAGTTATTCTTTCCACTTATTGCGTACTTTTCAAATGTTTAAAAAAAAAAAAAGTTTATATAAAGTTGGACACCTAGTCCCCTGAAATACTCTGTAGCCCAGGAATCTGTAGTGCTTCTGAATACACACGTGCACACACCCATGTGCATATATGTACACTTAAATAATTTTATAGTACGTTACACATTTCATCCAGGGCAAATCCTGCATAAACTAGAAATTTACTCTACAATTCCAGTCAAATAAAGTTCTTAAAAAAGAACACCTAACACACAAAAGATCTGCCATAACAACCACAAAGAGTGCTTCTCAGGTTGAGAGAAAGGGTTATGGATATGAGAATGGAAAAAGAAGTGTGGAAATTATTGTAATTTGCATTTATTATGTGACCACCTCCAGTACAGATTAAAATCAGAACCCCTACTAACAGTCACTTTCATAAAGCAGCTTGTGGTATGAGGAAAATGTCTTCTCTTCTGATCCCTACCTATTGAAAGAATATGCAGAATATACAGAGCTTGGGATTCAGTGTCAATTAGAGAGCAACTCTCTACAGTTTGCCCCTGTAGTAGATGTCAGGCAATGAAAAGTTACCAGTTGGCTTTGGAAGAAAAGAGAATAATATGCTAATAGTGGAATGTGTCTGCTGTTTAGCCTTA
Organism: Chroicocephalus ridibundus; assembly: GCF_963924245.1. Lineage (NCBI taxonomy): Eukaryota > Metazoa > Chordata > Aves > Charadriiformes > Laridae > Chroicocephalus > Chroicocephalus ridibundus. The sequence continues at coordinate 120,689,968 of NC_086285.1, read as the reverse complement.
GTCTATATTTAACAAGATTATTGTAATGTGGTTGCTGTCTCAGGCTTGTAAGAACACAGAGTACCTAAGGAATATCTTCTTCCCAGAAGCTTTTCTTTTCATGGAGTAGGAAATGCTGACTGTCCATAAAACACCATATATCCTCTGTAAGAATAACACAACTGCCTTGGAGTTTCAGTGTCATCATGATAAAAGTCTTTAGAATTTGATATTCTGCAGTGGTGAGATACCACCTTTTTATTATGCTGGAAAACACCACCCTGAAATGAGAGAGAAGAAACGCAAGAAAGGAAACTTTGAAGCTTTATAGCTTTAAAAGAATGGTTAAAAATGTGAAGCGTGCCATTTTTTTGTTTGTTTGTTTGTTTCTTAAATGTGTAGAAACTAGAGATGACCTTTCTAAATCATACAATTTTTATTTATATTTTCTTGGATCTGTTCTCTGACTTACTTCAATTATTTCATGATCCCTAATGTACTTGTGCTGTGCACATGGCCATGAAAAACCCTAGTTAAAGGCTAACAGCTGAAGCACATTAGATGAATATCCTTGGAATTCAAACACTGCTACTTGTAAAATCAGAAATTAAATCCTATTCAAAAAAACCACAAGTGGATGATCTTGCATTTTTAAAGCTGCAAAACCCAAAGGCTCAGCTTGCTCTTAGTCCCTTTACTGAGATCATTATCTTATCTAATGGCCTGAAATTGCTTTTCATATAGTCAGTCTGGCTGAAGCAGTTATAAAATCCTAACTCTGCTGACACTGCACAAAACTGAAAGAGGCTGGCCCATAAAGAAGCAAATTTCAATTAAATTCCAGGAGTGAAGACAGTGTGTTGAGAAGTTTGGAGTCCACTATGGGAAGGTATATACTAACTTGCAAGAACAAAACCTAGGCAGTAATCTGCTTTCAAATTATAATGTCATGAACAAGAAAGGAAAATAGCTCTTATGTTAGATAATCATAGAATCATATAGAAACACAGAATGGTTTGGACTGGAAGGGATCTTAACAATCATCTAGTTCCAAACCTCCTACCATGGGCAGGGACACCTTACATTACATTACACCAAGTTACTCAAAGATCGTCCAGCCTGGCCTTGACTGCTTCCAGGGATGAGGCATCCACAACTTCCCTGGGCAACTTGTTCCAGTGTCTCACCACCTTCATAGTAAATAATTTCTTCCTAATATCTAATCTAAATCCACCTTCCTTCAGTTTAAAACTGTTACCCCTCCACTCCCTCCCCGTCTTTCCTGTAGACCCCCCCCCTTAAGTACTGGAAGGCTGCTATAAGGTCTCCCTGGAGCCTTCTCATCTCCAGGGTGACCAACCCCAACTCTCTCAGCCTGTCTTCATAGGAGAGGTGCTCCAGCCCTCTGATCATCTTTGAGGCCCTCCTCGGGACTTGCTGCAACAGGTCCCTGTCCTTCTTATGTTGGGGGCCCCAGAGCTGGATCCAGTACTCCAGGCAGGGTCTCATGAGAGCAGAGTAGAAGGGGACAATCACTTCCCTTGACCTGCTGGCCACACTTCTTTTAATGCATCCCAGGATGCTGTTGGCTTTCTGGGCTGCAAGCACACATTGTCTGCCCATGTTGAGCTTCTCATCCTCCAACACAGCCAAGTCCTTCTCCTCAGGTCTGCTCTCAATCCATTCTCCACCCCACCTGTATTTATTTGTGCTTGGGGTTGCCCCAACCCAAGTGAAGCACCTTGTACTTGGCCTTGTTGAACAAGGACAAGTTAATATAAACAATATCTATTCTAATACCTACCCTAATAAACAATAACTCCTAAAAGACATTGACTACGGTTCTGAATATCCCACCTACCTAAATAAATCATCTATTTTTCTTCCTATAAATGGCTCACCTGTACAGCTGCATAACATTTGTTTTGCAATAATTACTTTTTTCATAAACCACAATTTATTACAACTGATTTTAGTAATACAAGTTACTGTATAGAAGGTAAATCAAGGATTGTTTATGTTGAAGCATAAAATATTGCTACACTTAAACACAAAATCAGAATAAAGCATCAGGTAACTTGGTTTTGTATTACATGTCATCTGCTGATGTATGAAAAATCATGAAAACAATAATGTAACCATCAGTCTTCTTTTTTTTTTCTGAATTTCCAGGAACATTAAGAAGTTGTAAGCAAAGCACTTGCTTCTTAAAGAAGTTTATACCTCCTCCCGTATCACATTTACAAAATAAAACATTGGGAAATGTACCTACTATCAGCAGTGTGCCAACACTTTACAATTGGGGAGCTGCTGGGTGGATACTTTTTGTAACTTGAAAGTAGATTGAAAAAGTTGCTCTGTGAAATTATTCAGTCATAAAAGTGAATGACTGAAATTACTTGAGGCCGTAAAACTTAGTGTAAGAAGGTGGCTGGAACCATTAAAGGACATTTCAGGATGCTTTGTATGTATTAGCTTTTTTGTCAGTACTGTGTTAAAATTTTTCACAAACTTTTTTTTTAATGGAAAGCATTATCTTTTTGTCTGCTTTCCATGTAATACGTTGGGATATTGTTTCGTTCAGGTTTTCTTGTTCAAGTGTCCAAAACCAAAGTGTTTTAAGTTTCTAAAAGCAGAAATACGTTCATTTTGATTGCACTTGGAAAAGTTCTGAAAGGGCTACAATTTAGTTGTGAAATGGCCTGTGAACTGGTCTCTCCAGCTGGATTTTAATTTCTATGATGCAAATCAGTCAGTAGTTCTCATGAGTCATCACTTCTTTTTCAAAGTACAAGTTTTGACATATTATGGAAGGCAAAGTGCAAGCACACCGACTAGCCTTGCATCCATCAACTACTGAAAACAGCACTAAAAAAAAAGAAAAAAATGTATTTTACTTTAGCAAATTTGTGTGGTTTTGTTTGCTTGTATTCCACAAGTTGCAAAGTTTTGCAAGAAAAAGAAACCAAGAAGTATCCAGTATATTCTCACTCTTAAATTCAGTGGTGATCAGAATTCATAGTCATATGGCATCACATCTTTTTGTAAGAAGTGCCAGCACAGTCAGGTTTACTTTCTGATCTTGCAACATGAGGTTTGCCCAACATTTTTTAAATTTTACTGATTTCATCTATCTAATTGCTTGATCAGTCTTCTCTAGTTTGCTTACTTGAGTTTATATAAAAGACAGAATCCCAGTGTGAGTTTATAAATTTAATAGATACCTCCCTTTATAATATAGGCATCTAAAGTATACCTAAAATGCACTAACTTAACTTTATTGAAGTTTCCCAGACTTGCTGAAATCAGTGGAGAGATATTAATCTACTCCACCTCTAGATAGCTTACAACTACTAGTCCTCACCACTTACAGCCTGTAAAAGCAAATGTTCATCTTTCTCCTCTAACCCTCTTCATGTTTTTTAATAACAGCATAACCTTTTATTTGGATGAGCAATGCTAGTTTTTGCCCAGATAAGAAATGCAACTATTTACATTAGAATCTAGTAAATGAAAAGTATTTGCTGATACTGGATTGCGATACAATAGCATTGCTCAAAATCAGAGCTCCTCCTGGGCTGTAGGATTATATTTTTGTATGTAAGCAGTTCTGACTTGTTTCCTTTTTGAAATGGAACCCTTGAAAGCTACAGCTGCAACTATGAAAATGCATGAGGAGTTTAGAGTCTTTGTGAGTTTTCATTCATCTCCCTTTGACAAGACAGCAAGTTGTTTGTGAAAGACCTACATCAGATGCTTATGTTTATGCTATGCACTCCCATGGTAATAGGTTTCTCATTTTATTTCAAGGTTTAGATTTTTCTTTCCTTTTACAGTCATCTTGAAGTTTCTATAGAAGGAAGAGGTTCCTGTGAATATTCCACTTACTGAAATTTGAAGTACAATGTATGGACTTTTGGGAGCAGTTTGCCTTTTTCCCTAGGGGTGGGATGGCAGGATAATTGCAGACAGTGATAGAAGTGAGGTACAGTTGACATGAGAAGGAGGGTCAACCCCTGAATTCGTCCATCCCCCTTCCCCCCCGAGTCTCACAGTGGGAGTCAGAAAATAATAGAAATTGCAGTTCTTATATAGAGAAAAAGTATTAGGTGAATATGCACCATTCAGCCCTACAACCTAGAGATCCCAGCAGCCTGGGGTCCCTGGAAGATTTGTGAAAGCAGTACAAGCTAAAAAAACAGTTTCACATATGTTTTCTCATACCAAAAACTCTTGATAATCCCACTGCTTGAGCCATGGGATGATCTCCAAAGCCTAGCACAAAAGAGCACAAGGGACACCGACCGTGCATAGCAAAACACAGAAGATGAAAACTGAAGCAATCACAGACACCAGTTAATTATGAAATCAATAAGCAATTCGGTAAGTCTGGGAAAATACTCAGGCAACTGTCCAGAATAAAAGCCAACATTTCAATAAATACATATCTATATAAAAATAGGTAGTGAGGTAGTGTGTCAGATCAAATTGGGCAAGATGATAGTGTCATGTTAATTGTCTTCACTGTACATGAAGATTATTGACTGGCATCACCAAGTAACTATTAAAAACAAAGCCAGGACACAAAGACAGGCACAACAATGACATTCTCTGAAGTCAGAAAGGATAGGAATACATTCCTGCACTTAAAGAGTTGCAAAGAAACCCAGTTATGTCCTCAGTTATGTTCAAATCCTTTTTCAGCCTTGCTTCTTTTCGTGTTCTTAGGCATGCATCTAATTTCTCTGTTCCTCCTCTGAAACCCAGAGCTAAGAGCTTCTAGAGTTGCCCATATGCTGTGCCTGTATATAGAGGGTAAACTGAGGAAGTTCTTCTGCTTAAAGATGTGCAATAAGGTGCCCTGCCAGGTTAGTCCTACCTCTTGAAAAGAAAACCTGACTGTGGGCTTTGTTTCCTTATTCCAAAAATATTAGAAATGTGAATCCATTCTCCAGGAACACTTAATTTTGTTTGTGAATATGTTGTCAACTCTTCACGGACAGATGTTTTGTTTTCTTTCTGCAGCCTACATACAACCGTTTCCTGTACTAGAGATCTTGGCCTTGTCATATTAAAGTATGACAGACTAGGAGCCGTCCAGATGATATGAAGGCTGTGGAAGCTTTAATTTCTTTTGAGTGCACTGTGAAAGTACCATGAAATCTCCTATTTGAGCCAGCTGTGAAGCTTCCAGAGGTTTCCTCTACAGCAAGTGCTGGGTTGAGATTAAACTAGGCAAAATGCCTGAAGAGATACTGAATAGGTTTGATACAAATTACTCTGTCCTGCTGGTTTGAAAGTACACATTACTAGAATCATTAACCATAATCATCCTAAATTACAAGCACTGTAAGCACACAAACAGCAGACCAATAAATGAAGCCATTGTTTGCATGCAATGCCCATAATTTACAAAGACATGGCTACCTCTTCCACAGTTTGACACAGAGCTGCAATCTCCAACACAATATTCTGAATTATTTTTAACTTCTGAAACTGATGCATCTTTTATGCCTCTTTTTCTCCTAATTCCTACAAAGATAGTCAGTCTTGTTATGTCTCATTATCCTAGTTCATATGAAAAATGCATTTTCAGTTTGGAGAGGACTCAGGGTGCTCTTTATGAATTCCTGTAAGCAGCCAGCAGGGCTCACCACTCCAAAAGTTTTCTCCAAGGGAACCTTTCATTAAGTAATGTTGTTGACATGTTTCCACAGTCAAAATAGCAACTGGAAAAGGTACAGACCATGATAACAGAATGAAAGATCTTATTAACAGACTTGTCATCCTTTGTGGGCCACCACCTACAGTATTACAGTCTTCCTCCCAGTCCTGCACATGTGCAATGCTTGCAGCATGTACAGCCCATGTCCACATGAAGAACAGAGTTAGAGTAGGGTTTAAGAATGTACGATCTATTGTGTGGTGCCAGTAAGTAATATTATAGTGGGTGCTATTACAGTAATCTTTAAATTGTCTCCTACTACTTTCTCTAATGAAATGACATTTTTGAGAAAACAATTTGTTATGGTAATGGGAGGCATTAAAAAACCCTCCTGATTTCACTGGGGTATGTAAATATATCTTTTGTACTTGCACATAATGTACATTACTGCAGGTAGGGCTGATAACACTGCCTATTATTAGAGCTGCCAGGTATTTTATAATAGAATGGCTTATTTCCAGTTGCTCGTAGCTTTATAAATTTTACATATTTAGGTTAACATTTCTTACGCTTTTTCTGCCACAAGATCAGAGCATTTTTCCCTATTTGCTGAAAATTTTGCTTCGATGCTTTAGCTGCTTCAAGAGAAGGATTAATGATGTTAGTTCAATCTTCTGCCTATCTTAAAGTGTAGGCACTTTCACTTCCCCTCACGGCTTTTTGAAAACAAGATTTGAAGGTGGTTTGGGGTCACGTGTACACATTTTGTTATCCCTGTGGAAAGTCATCAAAGGTTAGCTAATTTATAAGGTTTTTTAAATTACAATTTGAACTGAGTTAGAGATAATTTAAGATTTCAGCAAGTAGCATACTCTGAGGAACCTACGCTGACTATGCCAAATGATGACATTTTCCCAAAACTGAGGTTACAAACTCCTACAGGGCTGGCTCTGACCTTTCCTGAGCTCCAGAATATCTACCTGACATTCACTATGATGTGCTGGTGAGCAGTGCTTTTTACGCTGTCCCAGATGTGCTGAGTTTGGAGAGCATTGACCCAAGCTCTGATGTGAATAGTTGCTTAGCTATTGATGTCTGTTCAGTTAGAAAGAAGTGGAGGAAGGCGAAACAAAGACATTGCATTGCCTCTGAAAGCCAAAGCCGTGTAGTACTTCTGTTTGGAGGGGAGGTTAGCTCTGGTTCTCTCTTTGGCTATAATCTTCCCACAGTGCAATTCTTCCGTGGATGAGAACAGGAATGATGCATATCATGGCCAGCTCAGTACGTGAGGTCTCAGTGTGTTGAGGACTTTCTGATGAGACACATCATGTGTGAGAACAGTGGAGCTCTGGAGCAGGGGGCACAGCACCATGGTTAATCTTGTGCTGATCTATGGGAAGCAGATCTTGGATCACAGACAATTTACCACCAAACTGCCTAAGAAGGTGCACAGGGGAGACGCAGTGAGGCTCACTGCTCCTGAATTTTTCTCTCAGAGAATCTTTCACCAAATTTTTCTGCAGGCCACTCTCACAAAATAAAAAAATAAAATAAATTCAAGTTCTCTCAGTCCAGTCTGAACTTGGCATTTGGCTGTGAGGATCCTCCAGCAGAAAATTACAGACTGGTTCTGCAGGAGTCCTGAGTCTCATGACACATTTGGGAGCTCTCTGAATTATTCTTTTCTGCTTTAAGAGGAAGTTATGACAACAAGCTGAAACTAGCTCAGCACAATTCGATACAGTTGGGAGCCTTTTAAATAACTTTTTCCAACAAGCTTGGGGAACGTATTAAAGACCTTTGGCCATCAGCATAGCTGTTTCTGAATTTAGCAAGTAGTTACCGTAAACGGGAAATTTAAGCTCTACATTCTTTCTAGCTTTACATCATCACTGAACAGATTTCAACATAATAATCATGTTATTTATTGCTTGGTCAGAGTTAGGATTAGTTTGGCACCACAGAAGGGATAGCTGAAAATGTGAGATGCAGTTACAAATTACTTCCAGGGGCTTTTTGAAAGTTAATAGTCTTTAAATTGCATCAGGAATGCATTGTTTGATATTGGGTTGTGAGTGGGGGAATAGTATATGGGAGGATTTATTTTCTGAAAAAAAAATTGGAGTTACTGTTGTTCTTGACTTTTCTGGCTAGTTGGTGATTCATTTCTGATTTCACTCTAAACCTGAAGAATATTACATCCTGGAAGTTCAGGATATTCCCAAGTTCAGCAGTAAGCTTGCCTCAGAGATGAGTTCTTGATCTTTATTCAAATGTGGATTAGTTTTAGCTAGATTAAAAATACCAGACTTTCCCTTAAACTGTATAAACTCTCCTTCAACTTAACTTGGCAGCTCATATTATCTTGCGAATAATATATTAATTCCTCAGGGAATTAAAGAAGAAGATGGAAAGACTGTCAGTACCACAATGTCTGTCTAGGTCAAACCTTTCAGTCATTCCTGAAATAAATCTCTTGTTGTCATAATCTGGTTAGATCAACTCTGCAGTTCTGTTAAGAAAGGCCTTTTGAAATTTAGGGTCTCCACTAAAAATGGACAAAAATAATGAGACCGAATTATTCTATTATTTTCAAAGGTATAACAATAACTAAGGGAGCCTGCAGAACCTAACATTTTGAGATTCAGAACAACAACAAAATCAGTCTGTCAATGCAACGATCGTACTCAATTCAGAGCTGTGAGTTGCCCTAAAATTCTCATCTGAAAGTGGTAGTGCCACTCCCCTTCCTGCCGAAAACCAATATTATTTGGCATTCGTATAGAGTATGTAGGTGTGTGTTTCAGAGGCCTTGAAAATCTGCTTAGCCCCTGAGCTCTGCAAAGACCCCAGACAAAATCTTACTTTGAGCAATATTGGAGAGATCAGTATGGATTCATAGCCAAAGATGATATTTGCCTTTTAATTAACTGTTTAATGTGGTGTAAGGAAAATTGTGTTTGTTTTACTAGGCCCTGCATTACAAGATTTGTAATAAGCTTGTTTAAGTTCAATTGACAGATAAAACTTCTCTCATGACACAGTTGGGAGTAGTGTACAAAAAAGCGATACCATTTTCTGCAAATATTTGCCAAGGACATACAAAAGGACTCCTGTCAAGCTTGCGTGGTTTTTTTTTATTAATGGCTATCATGCCCCTACCAGGTATTTCTGGAGCTAAAAACTTTCTGTCACACAGCTCAAAAAAATGCCTTGCTGTGTCTTTGCTGAGATGGATGGCATCTTTTGGACGGATCTCCAGGCACCAACAGCTGCAGGTAAGGACGAGGAGACACAGTCACATTCAGAGGGAGTGGGTAAAGTAGTTAGCAGAAGGGGCTTAGCTGAACCAACTGAAAAACTAAATACTGATCTGCATTAAGGGGAAAAGAATATATTAAGGAAATGGGTGCTGGACTTCTCAGATCATGATATCCTTGTGAAATGAAACCTGCAATTGTAAAGAATGAGTTGCAAAAGGCTCAATATGTCTAAATCCTTTTCCAAAATGTTGTCCTGTAAACTTACTGACTTTGCAAAACTGAACAGGAAATATTGCATGCAAAGGCCTTCCCAAGATTTTCTAATTTTTCCTGCTTTCAAAAGCAATGAAAATATTATGAGTATATGACTACTTTTGCTCTGGGATCAGAATGTAGAACTATAGGAGTCTCTGAAGACAACTTATTTCAATTTTGTCCAATATTTCAATCTCAAAATTGGAGACAAGCTTCTTATCAATTTCTAATTTTTCTGTAGTTGTTCTGCCACATGGAACAAAGTGGCTTTTAAAAAATAGTAATTACAAAAAAGGTTTGGTTTGTTGGGTTTTTTTTAAAGAAAGTTTAAACCTAAACCTCAAATTGATTAATTAAATTAAGCCTTCATTTAGAAAATGTTGAAATGAGATTCCAATAATTATTCAAAGGTCACAAAGTGTTTAAATGGTTTTTTCTTCATAAATGAATAGAGCTGTGATACAGCTCTAGGGGTCTGTGGGCTGTGATTCCCAGAACTTCAAATCCATGTCTTAAATCCCAGATGACTCAGTGAAAGGAAGATTCCCAGGGCTTCCAGGGGGTTTGTTTTGGAAGAAATGTTCTCAGGATTTCTTGCCTTCCTGGAAATCCTTGGGTCATAAGCACTTAGAGGCAGCATTGTGGGAGAATTTCTGAGTTGTGGCTTCCCATTCAGCAGCCACCAGACTGTTAAAATAATGGTTGTGTTTTGTTCTGAGTGTACTATGTTAAAGAAGAAACATTCCTTTGTCTGAAAGTTTATCTTTTTCTAAGAAAACACATAACATGGGGAAAAAATTATAACTGCCAATCAAAAATATATTTTTATTTCTTATGTAAATAAGGTACATTATTTAAAGAAGGTAACTGATCCTATACAGAGATAGAAATCAGGCCTCTTCATTTCTGTTGTCTTACAAACTCTACAGAAAGGATCTCATTACCTCATGACGAAGAGGTTCATAATTATTCCTAAACACAATGGTCAATTTAACTTCATTAAATTCCCGAAGGACTTTTTTTTATCAGAACAGAGGGAAAAAAGTATCCCAGTTAGTGTGTTCTAGAATGTAATCATTTAGACCATGTGATGCTTTCTCAAAGGAAATTATGGAGGTCCTATGACCTATGTTCTTTGCAAATAGAATCAGGAAACAGGAGAATACACTGCAGGGATAAAGCCTGCAAAAGGCAGATGGGAATAATGAAGGCTGTTCCTTTAATTCTAATTCTATTACTGGAAAGATAATGCAACAGGAAGAGCAAGCCTTCTTTTAAAGAGAAGCTTTTAATGAGGTTGAACATCTGAAAGACATATCCAGATGTACAGACTAAACTGATCACATTGCTATCAAAAGACAAATATGTGTGGGTAGTACAAATTTCCTCCTACTCAGAGGCGTGTTAATTCCATTCAGACTCCATGCACTGTCTCTGCCAAATATTCTCCATCACTTGTAATCCTTTTGCTTTTTAGCCTAATTTCCTATAGATAAATAGAATATATTGTTATCATTGGCTATGCATGTCCTGTATATCTGTTCTCCCAATTTCAATAAAATTGGAACAAGCAGAATGTGTTGTAAAGATAAATAATGGTTCTAGAAGATGTATGAAAATAGTTAGGAAGAAAAAAGAAACTTTATTAGTGTCCCATAGACCCAGACCATACTTACAAGTGCCAGAATCAGGACAAAACCTTCAAACAATTCTCGTATCTTCTTAGCCACCTCAAAAAGACACAAATCTATGTGAAATCATTTTCACTAGTTAATATGTTCAAGGAACTATTTGAATTCTTTTGTATTTCTCAGCAAATGGCAAGCTTGCATGCAATTTGCCCTGAGGTTAACATCAAGCATTCCCAGAAACAGATTAGAAAGGAGTAATTTTTTTTTCAATATGGATATGATCTGGGATTAGCAAAGAAAGGATCAAGAAATTAGAAACTTCACTGCTTTCTTTCTTTCTGAAGTAAAGCTATGAATAACCATGCCAAGGGAATTTTCTCCCGAGCTACTGTAAAAATCTATGACCTATCTAATATATATTTATTGTCTAAGCCTACAGTGCCAAGTCTCATCTTCTGATGGTGACACAATGGTATCCTCAACATCTGACATCTAGACAATTATATTCTGCTTATTATTGGCTGCTATGAAACACACATTCATGAGAGAGCAGCACAGATTTCAGCAAGCTTTTCTGGAACAAACTGGAAAGCATGCAGACGTACCTAAATATTTCTACAAGCAGCTGCATAATTATGACTGGCAGTGAAGAGGAAATCAATCAGCAGCACAGTCACATAGAATTGAAAGCCACAAGCAAGTAGACAATAGGAGACACTCAAGTTGACAAAATTCTGTATTTCCTACTACTGAGACCTCTTGTATACTCTGGTGATATCTTTCATGAAAATATTCCTAAACTAATCGGTGGGCTAGCATGGAGCAATCAGCTGGGGTTTTTTTATCAATTTGGAGAAAGCATGAGAGAGCATAAAAGGGGATTTAAGTTTGAAGTTTAATAACTGGGTTTATTAAACTTTCAGCACATCAAACAAAGATGGAACAGAGTTCAAACTGACACCACTGAAGCAGGAAAGTATCTGAAAAACAAGCTGCACACCCATGATAGGGGTTGAACAACCACCCTATTTTTTTTTTCTTTTCCCATATAAAGATTATATACTGGAATAATGGTTGCAGCCCTTGTACCACACCACAGGATGCAATCCAGCTGTTACCTGGGCCTGTGTTATCACTCCACATTAGAGAGATGGCCATAACCCACAGCAACTGTTGAAACTCTTTTAGATAGTTGCTCCATCAACAACTTCTCCATCTTCTTTGTTTCAGTCATAGCAAACACTCAAATGGTCTAAATACTTTTGCACAAGCTTTCTCTCACAGTTTCATCCTCTATGTATGTTTGATATGCAATATGTAAACCCAGACAGACTGATCAAGAAAGTTTTAATTTCTGTGTACAATTATGGCTTCCATCTCTTTTTTAAGGCTCTAAAAGTCTTAACCTCATTTTGTCCCAAGAAATGTTGAATGTAATCTTATGCCCCATCTATTTTGGGGCAGAGTAAAGTTTCTGTAAATACATTGATCCTTTATTTTTTTAAAGTCGCATTTGCCACCAGGTAGCATGCAGTCATTATGGAGGCTGTTGCCACCTTAGACTTCTCATATTCATTGAACCAGTCTGTCCTGGCGGTGAGACATTCTGTCATTTTGAAAGGATTACCCTGCATTATTATTCAGTGTCAGTGTATCCAAAGCTATAAAACCTTCTAACTGATGGATCTCTGCAAATCATCTTTTTTTTTTCCACTCTATATTGTCACATTGTCAATCAAGACAGTCCAGACTCTCTTGGTACATGGGAACCTGCACCTGAAACCATCTTGCAAAAAGCAGAGGTTTAGAAATGCATACACTGATCGTATGACAGAACTTCCTAGGAAATACACCGTGGGACTGTACATCTCATTTAGGCTCATAATCTTCTGCTTAAGAAATTATAGTAGAGTGGTTGTGTGAGAGTCCACGCTTCTCAAAAGCTATAATTTGTAAGTCAGAGATCATGGTTATTTAGCTATCTAAAGAAAAAAAAAAAAAAGCTAGGAGATCAAAATAGATAACACTAGCAATGACATTGGGAGGACTAAAAAGGAGGTGATGATCCAGGCTTGCATTTGTGTCTGGATGAGTTAGGTCTTGGGACATATTGCTCCTGTGGAAGAGGATTACATCTAAGAAGTAAGTTTCCCCTGTATACCTCATGCTTTTTAAATCCCACATAGGTTTACCTTTCTGTGTCTGTAAGATTTATGATGACCCTCTAAATCACAACAGACTGAGTTTCTGCATGCCGTGGCTTGCAGGTGTCAGCAGTTCGCCTCACTGATTTGGCAAATCCCAATAGAGTCCTCTGTGTACAAAATAAGCAACTGGTAGGAGGGTAGGATGTGCCCCACGAGACCAACCACCATATAATGTATATTTGCCCATTGCATGCTGTTTTGATCTTATGACCTTTTCCTCAGTGGATTGCACCTCTTTCAAAGCTCTCCTACAAATGACAAAGGAGAATTGCTATCAGAAAGTGAACCCTATTCCCCTTTCAGTAAATGTAAAGCTCCTACTGTCCTTAAATAAAGAGGAAGACTTGACCTGTCCCTCTTCTGACACAGTGTTGTGATGTTTGGTTTTTCTTTCTTTTTTTTTTGGGGTGGTGGGGGAAGGGGGAAGGAAGGAAGAAATAAAGGGAAAAAACCAACTTTGTTCAGTGCATCTGAGTAATAACAAGACCAGAACTGGTCCCTGGGTGTTTCGTCTAAATTAAGTTAGGGGGTTTTTTTGTTGTGTTTTTTTTTTGTTGTGTTCTCCAAACATAAGTCTTTACATAAAACGCAGGAAGTCAAGAAGACAGAATGTTTCCATATTGCACTGAATCACTTTTAGAGTTAATTTTCAGTATTCATTTCTTACTAGAGGAACTTTCCAGGTTATTCTCCTTAAGTCTTCCCTTTTGGTTATTTATGTAGATTGGCAAGTTATTAACTCATTCATAATTTTTGAGAAAACCTTTGTTCTATTTATTTCCCTGTATGTAAAATTTATTTTTGCATCTATAATTTCTTATTAATAATTTTAAATCAAAGTATTATATATTGTTTCATATTGCTTTAAAAGTAAAAGAAGCCCAGATCATTAATATTTATTTTCTTTCCCGCAGAAAATGCCTAGCAAGAATAACGCTGTTTTTTCATTCTGGTACTTTCCTTCTGAGACAGGAGAGAATTTTATGTGAGAAGAACTTACTTGAAGTTGTTGCTGTTGTTGTTGTTTTTTTTGAGTTGCTGTTAGGTACTCAGACAATTTCAGGAGAAAATATCTGACCTTTTTTTTTATTGGACTTTGTTAAAAAGTTTTGATACTATGCATGCCATATCAGATTAAGGTTCTGCTTCTATCTACCTATCTTGATCTAAATAATGTTTGCATCTGAGGAGCCTGAAAAAGCATCATTTTTCAAAAGACTTAAAGACAAAGTTTTGAAAAAAAATCATTTTAACAGATATTAAAAACAAAGAAACAAACAAACAAAACCCCTTGAACTTCATTAGTGGGAGTGTAAATTATTTGCAGGACTTAGATTTTAAAGAAAAAACGTCAATTCTGAAAGTGAACACATTTTTGGAAAAGAGTGCAAAAAATAATAAATGTGATAGATTTCATGCTTGGAAAAAAGTGTGAGGGTAAAGATTAAAAATCAGTGAAACATTCTTGTTTTCACATTTGCTAAGTTAAAAATTCCATAATTTTAAATTTGTAGTCATCTGTCCATTAAAATAATTCTAACAAATATGTTAGTTGAAAATTCAGCTAAGTTGTTTAAAAAGATAGACCACAAATATTTCAATCCATCTGAACTTCTTTTATTTAAAATACATTAATATTTTATATATATATATATTTAATATGGTGAGAATAGCTATTTTCTGCTCTTATGGTACCGTTTACTACCATCTCACTAGAAACAAAAATGTGCTCCTTCCACTGACTTGCAGTGAAAAAAAAGAACTAAAACTGCACAATCCTTTTGCTTAGAGGGTAAAAGAAAAAAATTGAGATGAGGAAAGCTTGGAAATTAACAAATAATTATGGTGTGGTGTGGTGTGGTGTGGTGTGGTGTGGTGTGGTGTGGTGTGGTGTGGTGTGGTATGGTATGGTATGGTATGGTATGGTATGGTATGATTGTCCCATAATAACAGGCTCCATCCAGTACCTCCCTGGGGCAGAAGCTACTTTTAGTGTTAATTATAAAAGGTATCCTGTAGCTTAATTCCTGTACTTTAGCACACTGGCTTCAGGCCTGATTTCTAATTCCTTGGCACGACTTGGCATTTAAGCCATTTAAGCCTGCATTTTTCAGACATAACTTTGATATTTCAGGTCTTTGTCTCTAAAATTGTGAAAACAGCACTTCCTCATCTCAAAGAAGTATCTAATAATAGAATACTGTTTGACAAATATGAGTATAAATTATATACTCCTATAAGTTACCCTTCAGCTTCTGACAGCTTCTTTCACAGCACAGTGTCTAGCACTCTTTAACGGTGAAAAGCCTGGCTACCCGTGTCCCCTGCGTTCCTGCACAGGGAAAGACAGACAGCTCCTCCAGAGGAAGGCTCATTGCGTGGTAGGCACTATTTCATTCACCGACGTTCTCTTTTTCCTCTGAACAGCTCCGTTGTTCTGTGTGTCTATTCACATGTAGGAAGCCTTTATCGTCTGAGAGACTGGGTATTTTTGGCACTTAGATCCCATTATTATTAGATTTAGAAGCAGGGTTTATCCCAAGGCTCTTTGTTGTTTGTTGGTTTCTGGTTGGGGTTTTATTCATTCTTTATCACAGGAGGACTATGCTCTTTGTTTCCTGTATATTGCCACGTCAATTAATGCCCCCCCAAATCCTGTATGGTTTAAGAGTAAAGCATCTTGCTGTCGTGTGGGCCTGCAGTTATAGAAGTACACATCCAAACCTGCAAGTTTTTATGTCTTCTTGTACAATATACATAAGTACCTTCTCCCCAAATATGTTTTCTAATATTCAGCCTCTACATCGTCAGTGTGAGAGTGCCAAACAGAGAGCTACTCTTTGCTGCTGCACTGTCATTATAGGACTACACTGAAATGCAACACTATCAAGGAATTATTTAGTAATTAAAAGGTAAAGTAACCATTCATATTGGATTTTAGCTTTGCTAAAATATTCTTGAAGTGATAAATACTTGCTTAACATGAGCAATTCTGTGTTTCCTTCGGCTCATTTTGACAATTTGATCACTGCTTAGGAGATTGCCATTAGATATTACTTTTCATGAAAGTCCCAAATATATTTTAGTAGGTTCTTTTCTTGAATACACTACATTTCCTTTATATTAGAGAGGTTCACATTTTTATAGAAATGTCAGATACCATAAAACTGAAATTATTGATTCCATCAGACAGATTTCACAGTCTTTGTAAAAATAGATAGTTCCAGGTATTTACTTCAGTTTTTAAATGCAGAGTCTGATCTGATTTTCACTTCCATGGACACTAGCTCTAACCTTTTCTAATCTGATCTTGTTTTATGGATATTAACATCTGTTGCAATGTTATTGTTTCATTACTAACTACCAAGATCAAAGTTAGTCAGTTT
Source organism: Chroicocephalus ridibundus (assembly GCF_963924245.1). Lineage (NCBI taxonomy): Eukaryota > Metazoa > Chordata > Aves > Charadriiformes > Laridae > Chroicocephalus > Chroicocephalus ridibundus. The sequence continues at coordinate 120,673,582 of NC_086285.1, read as the reverse complement.
TAAAAATATTCATTGAAAGTGTGTCAAATATATTTGTAACCAACTATTTTTTCCAAGTAAATAATCTGAAAATAATGAACAGATTGAGATTGTTTACCAATTCTTCTAAGTACAGATTTACTAAATATAACACGAATGTATGCACTGTATAGCCATTAAGTGGCAGAATAAAACATTCAGATGCATCACACTGTGTTCCCAAGGTGAGAATATTTCAAATAAATGTTATGGGTTTACTTACAGGAAATTTTATCCTTTGAGATGCAGGCACCAAAAAAATTCTTTAAAATACAATATTTGCAGCACATTGAAAATGTAAAATATATAAAATTTAGCAGAAAGGAACAGTCCTCTGGAGAAAAAGACACACTCAGTTCCAAGTCAAACTCATCCTCATGCCTTCTAGAATTTAATTATTAGTCATTTTGAAGACCAGTCTGGCTGAAATGCTGCACATGTTCTAAAAGGTTGTCAGATCTAGGGTCTGATGAGTTATGTGTGAAAATAAACTCCATAACTTCCCCATGTGTGAAGAATTCTTATGCCACACTAGGAAGCAGATGTGATTTCTGAGCACCATCCAATTTTTTTTTTACTACTATGGGCGTAACTGAATGCAGAAATTAACCTTGCATGATTTAATACTCATAAAAAATAGTAGAGATATTTTACATCAATTACAAATGAACTGACTCTTTGATTCATGTAGTTAAATGAAATATAACAAATTATTATTATTCATAGGTTGAAAAAGAGGCTTTGGCTAGACATGTGTAAACACATACTTCAGTAAAAGTCCAGAGGGGTCTTATTAATTTCCCCAAGCCTGATTAGGAATTCAGTATAGATAAAGGAAAGTCTGAGAAGAGATACTGCAACGTCATACAGACCAGGGCAGTGTTTTAAATCCTTCAAACAGAATGTATCCACCTTGCATTTCATGTATAAAAGAGCATGGAGAGGAAACTAATCTTAGAAAACGACCTCTTCATACTTCTTATTCCTCATATCCATTAGACTACTGAGTTTAATATTAATCTCTACTTATCAGGAGAAATTCTTGTGGGCATCTTAATGAAAATGTCTGTCCAACAAGTACTAAGGATAAAAATGATACACCACAAACTGAGATTTGTTTCTGAATAACTGCCATGTGAGATGGCTATTGACACTCAGTTTCTTCCTACTGCCATTCCTGTCCAGCTCTGTGAAAGGCCTGGAGAGAGTACTCCTGAAAACACATCATTTGAGAAGAGTTAGCTCAAATTACCTTGATCAGATGGTGAGCTGTGGTAAGCAGCTGGAAGTATTAACACCCAAAGGTAGCGCACACAGCTGGATCTGGAAAAGGACATCTGGTAATGGTCTACAGCTGTGTCAGAAATAGGACAGAAGATAACTGAAATTAATGTAATCTTATTTCAAAATCACTTGATAGCTCTATAAATTCTTTATTAATTAGTGGAGTCCTGTCTCAACAAAGGCACAGAAGGAAGACTTCAAAGAAGCATTGTGAATAAATAAAAATGCAGAAACACTTGTCCATTAGGAGGGCTTGAAAATATTCCTTGTGAAATTTAAAGAGGCTGTGGAAAAGATTAGATTTAGCAAAATTCTCTCAATTTGAAATTAGTTATAAAGAGGTACGCTATTTTACTCATCTGCTTGCGATTCTCAGTGGTGCACATTTAAGAGTAAGGAAAATTTCAAGTTAAACTGAAGAAGTGGTTATTCAGCTGGGATGGACTTGTTTGTGAGTTGAGGGCAGGGGAGGACTCAACTCAGTTTAAGATGCTGAGACTGAATTTATCCATTTGTGCAATGGGAGCTCAGTTGAGGTATTGAGTACTATTGCAGAGTATCCCCTGCTGTTCCTGAAAAATACCTCTGCTCTCACTAGCCAGTCAAGTGTGGGCAAATGAAATTTGTCTTTTTGTAGTACAGGCAATGGAGTCTAGAATACCTGCATTTTATCTGTTTGCCCATATTTTTCATCAAAATAGCTCTCAAGACTTGATCAATCTCATTGCAGTAGGCTGCAATGAGAATTTAGATACCTAGTTACGGCATCTTATGCTGTAACTGAAAGTCTGTCTTCATGTCTAGATGAGATTGATAAAATAAAATAAAGTATCCACATCACAAATTAACTTGAACAACTCCTTTAAAAATCCACAAAAGAATTAGACATTTGTAAAGATGATGAAGTATCCACAATTACATCAGATATAAGAGGAAAATATCTGCAATCCTCATGAAATGTCCTGCAGAAGCTGATCTCCGAAGTCATTACTTTGGGAAAAACTCTTACCTAATTTCATGTCTCAGTTTTGCTCCTCGAGTTTCCGGTTTTGCAGCACTTGCCGAAGTGGAAGAGAGGGATAGAACTACAGAAAAATCCTCAATAAATTCCACTTTTTCCAGTGGAAAAATTCCACTGCTACAAGCATGGTATTGTCTCCTAAGCTTACCCTGAAAAGGTATGAATAATTAGTAACCTGTGGTGATACAAATGGTTGAATCCCTGAGTTCTGCTTCCCCGTACCACATAATAATGTACAGTAGATATTATGTTGTCGTTCCTCAAGGTGTGCAGGAGGAAGCAGAGAATTTTTCTTTCCTGTGGTAGGATTTTTTTTTCCATGGGTTTCCCCAGGGTGCTTTATGACTCTGCATGAATCCCACTTACGCTGCAATTGATCCCAGAGGAGGTAATGTAACGAATGCTCTGAAATAAAAAGAGGTGTGCATTTCACATTTAATGCCACTGAGTCATATATTCAGGAGTTAATATAAAATGGTACCCATTTCACTCTCACGGAGTTTCGATTAAATCTTTTTTTTTTGGTCTGTGCTAATGTTAGGTTGGCGGTAGCTGAATGGTATCAAATTTATTTTCATCATGCTTTGTCTGTGGAGGTGCGATATGTGTAATTGAAAGTTTGACCATCTTTTCATTATAGGAAGACTAAGCTCATCCATCAGTGCCAGAAGCAGGAAGTCAGTGTCATACATCAAGCGTCATTTAGCACATGCACATCATTCACAGAGATCAATTATTATAATATTTATTTTAAACGGCACAGGTTGGAACCAAGAAAGTGAGACATCCATCTTTATCAGTTACATACCTTTAATTCCTAACAGTGTTAACTGCAAATTTGGTGGTACAGCCAGCCACACTCTAAATTTTGTACAAGTAATAATTTTTAATTTAATTTAGGCATATCCCAATTTATCTTCATCGTTCGTCTCTTAGAATTCAATAAATTCTTGCTTTATGGAACCAGTCATAAACTCCTTGCTGAATAACCCATAATAACAGCAAGCTGTTGTTAAGCAAGGGGTGACTGTATTATTTACTGGCACTGCTAAGGCACAAGTTAAAAAAAGAGTTGAAAAAGTATTAAATTTCCTAACCCTTCTGTACCTCTGCACAGGCTAGATTTTGGGTCTTTGCACTCACTCTCAGTGCTCTTTGCTGTAATGATAATCCATATATTGGAAATATAACAGAAAAGCATCTCTAATACAAGCTAAAACTTCGAGTAATTTCCTGATCAATTAATTTTATTTTTATACACTCATAATTCCCCCCAACCAACCCTACTCCACCCATTTCTGTCCACCCACTCTTCTCTCCCCCAGCTTGCATTTCTTTGCCTAGTGGAAATCCTGAAATTTAATGTCAGGCAGCCTGCTGCTAGCTTTGATGTTAATAATTTACCCAAATTGACAACAGATATAATCACTTTTTAAGTGTTATCAAGAACAGCTGCTGTGAAGAAATTCAGTGTGGGGAGGAGGGGCTGCTGGTAGAAAGTGAGTATTGGGTTATTATGCATGCACAACATCCACATCGTACCCCAGGATAAAGTGAAAGATGCTCTGTCCTGCATTTATCCACTAAAAGATAGCTAGAAAAGAAGTAGCTATCACCCTACTGAGAAAACTGATAAACATACAAATTTACGAAATAAAAGCTCAAAATTCCCAAGCAGTCATATGCTTAATTTGTATTTACCTTATTGGGATGACATTTTGTGGGAAGATGAGACTGGTAACTCAAGTCATCCCTTTTAGTTGTGTGAAAGGGTGTCAAGCTCACTGGGAAGAGGGAAGCCGAGAAATGTGCATGAAAGACTTTCCCTCCCTGAGTCCTTCCCTTGGCAGGGCTTGAAGAGGGCAGGCAAAGCCCAAGGACAGAGTACAGCCCCGCACAACTCCTCGCTCATGCAGTACGCAAAGGCTTAGGCAAAGCTTCAAATATTGCATCAGGGCATTTGGCAGAGAATATCTATTTGAGGTCCCAGGCAGGCTACGTTAGCAGGGGAATTTGCAGCCACATCTTACATGAAGCATTAGTTGTGCTGGATTTGGCAGACCTTTCTAGAAACCCTGAAAAAATGTTGAGGACTAACTTTGCCAGCATTTTGAATCCAGGGTTACGATCCTAGAGTGCAGTACATCCCCATACTTCTGGCAGTAATTTGGAAAGTTGCGTTTGACATTTTAACCCACATTCCAACAAGAAAGTTCAATTTTCTGGGGTTTTACAGACACTGAGGAACATAATACCCTTGGGAGCTGTCAAACTCTGTCTTGGATTTTAATATCCATTAAGTGATTACTGCAGTGAATAGGATACTCAGAGCAGCTGGGAGAGCATTCACCTGTGAACTGGGCCCTTTCCAACTCTGGGGAATAGCAGGTTGGATCAGAAAAGGAGATCTTGTAAGAATGACATAATAATAAGCAAAAAAAAAAAACAAACCAAAAAAACAAACCCAAAAAAAAAACAGAAAAGGAAGCTATAAACTGGCAGCAATTCAGGACTGCTGAACTCTTAGTGTTTTAGAGTTTGTTGACCTTTTCCCTTTTAATCTAAAACAACCAAGAAAAAGGAAAGTCAATATTAAATACTTGTATGTGGTAATTTAATTCTACCTGTAGTTATCCGAAAAATCTTGAGAAAAAGAACATTTTTACAAATTATGAAGAATATTTCCATCTTTATTTCCATCCATATTATATCAACTAAAATAGCATTGTTTTTTTCCCAGTGCAAAGAGGTTCAAGTACTAGTACAGGGCTATAGCCCATGTTTCATTAATAGGTCATGTGCTCCTCCTCTTTTAAATCATTTTAGTCACCTTTCGCAGGCTGCTGACTATCACTGTGTTAGCTTACTTCCATCTAAGAGGAAGGTCATATCTGTGACATTCTGTCTCCAACTGTCATTAAAATTGTGCCCTAAGCAAGCTTCAAAATAGTTTTCGAAAGCGGTATTCAAGCACTGTGTGCGTGCATCTGTGTATTTGTAAAATCCAAAACAAAACACTCAACTGCCCACACTTCTCCTCCAGTGGATGGAGGGAACAAATGTGTGATAGGTGCTACTGACCTTGATCAAAGCAGTACTGAAAGCTTTCTGATATTGCAATGATGAGCGTGCTCTAACAGCCTACAGGGGATAGATAAATGCTCCTTTAGCTCATGAAAGAAAACAGCACCTTTACATCTCAGGAAACAGCTCTGAGCAGCAGAGCCTCCTCACAGTAAAATAACAAGCTAGTAAGTTAAGCACATATATTATTCCCTCCTTGATTCAATAATGTAAGTTTTCCTTCTAGAATACAAGTGAGGAGTTGGCTGACCAGCTGATCATGTATAAGTTACAAATAAGTAATTAACCACCTGATTGCAAAAAACAATGAATAATACACTTTATCATTTCATAATACAGTTGATTACCTGTAGAAGAAACTAACAGAACTGAAATTGTACCTATACAGAATTTGCTTAACAGATAGGGGGGAAAAAAAATGATCTTTTTAAGTATCTTTAGTCAAAATCCTAAGACTTTTCAAAACAATTCAAAACTCTGTTCGTCAGGCTGACATGGATTCTTCACAAGATTTTTCTTTTGTCTTGATTAGACCAGAAGCATTATAAAAGTTGATTTTAGATAAGAAGATTGTGGTATTTTTGGACATGTTGGCTTAATGCCAGAAGACCTTAGAAGTTCCAAATGACCATTACTGGGTAGTAAAGTAATGAAACTTTGTTCTGAATAAGGCCTACACGACAAAAGAAGATCAAATTTGTAATTATGGCTGGAACAGCTGCAATGAACCTTAGGCATGAACAAACATGCACAAATGTATGTGTAAATGATCTTTTCCAAATACAAACCAGTAATTTCAGTGACATGCAAATAGACATTAATACAATATTGTGTTGGGCATCTGAATATGGTAATATGATTTTTTGCTGGCACATGAATTATGTACACTTTGAAATGCATTTTGTAGGTAGTAAATTTTTGTTTTGTTTGGAGTTTTAGTTTGAAACCAAATTATAAAAAAATTAAATAAAATAGGCTGCAGCTGAAGTCAAAATGTCTTTATTGTATCTTTTCAGATTAGTTAGTTTGAAAGTAATTAAAGAGTCTGAGATTATGAATGTATTTTTTTCAAACTTCTTCCTTTAAAAAATTTTTACATTTTACTTTGTTTTCATTAAAACCTGCTTACAAGGAACATTGCTCAAATTCACATCTTTCTGATATTACACTTTTTAAAATAAAATGGTAAGTGATATGTTTAGAGAACACGAGGTAGAACATCGCTCATTGCTATGAAAATAACTCTTATATAGGGCTTTTTGCGCACCTTAAAAGAGACCTGACAGGAACTGGCTGGAGAGAGAGTTTCTCAGGAGGTCAGTTGTACTGCCCCAGACGCTTGCACCCATCAATAGGTTGTGCTGCCTCTACAACTGTTGTTTCTGTCCTTTCTCTAGAATTTTTTTTGCTGAAAGTCAAAATACATTGTAGTTCTCTAAATATATTCAAAATAACCTTGAAGCCAGCAGTGCTGAAATCAGCTCCATGCTTAACATCTACTGTTTGTGGGAAAGTAAAGGAAAAACCAACAGGAGACTTGGCTGTCCTCCACAAATCCCGTCCTTCTTGGACAAGACACACTTACAGTGCAAAATAGATGTAAAGGAATTTTAAGCTGTTTTACATGACTTCTCCACCCACTTAGGATTGGAAGGGCAGGTAGCTAGTGCAGGAAGCAGCTACATCATCTCTGTTAACTTTTTACCTGGAAAAGTGTGTTAGCATCTGACAGACTCCCCTCAGGCAGAACAAGGCCACTTTTTACTTCTTATTGCGAAGGACTTCAGCACAGCACATACAGACCTGGAAACATGAGGGCTTCCCACAGAAAGTATTGAGTTAAGCTTGTATGATTTTTTAAAATCAAAATTTTTTATTTTTCTACAACAATTCTATTGTTACGTCAGAAAGTCATCCAATATGTGATAGTCCATTAAATTGCAAGGCACTTGTATTCTCCACCTGAAATAACATCTCAGATCAGATAAATCCCATTTTAAACTTTCATTAGAATACCTAATAAAGTGTGGGTTTTTTTCCAGACCAGGCTCTCCCCAGTGGCAGGTGCTCTAATAACTTGCCATCTTAATAAAGATACCATACTAGAATATAGCAGTAATGATAGTACAGTCATTTTCCACTCAAGCTTTTATGTTTGTACAGTAGCTTTTGCTCTCTAGAGGCAAAAAGTGCATAACAATATTAGATAGACATCTGACCTAGCAACTTTAGATAGCATTTTATGAAACAAAAGGTGCCTCAGTTTAAGCTGAAAATTAAGTCAGTTTGATAGGGGTAGGTTTTAGATTTTAATGCCCACTTCTTGTAAGAGGGATGTTTCCTTTTTGTAAATTAGCAAAAACTTTAAACAGCTGCTGGGGCCATGTAGAAATCTGACACTATCTAAACAGGCATTTGAGGAGGGCTGCTGAAAGTTTTCAGGCTACTTCATCAGCTGTTGTGAAGCAAGCATGTACATGATGGGTGTTAGGAAGTGATGTTCTTTTGCTTCTGCAACAAAGTGAATTCCCTCCGTGCCTTTCACCACAGCATCACCAGGCTGGCAGTTTGCCATCTGGAAAACTGACATTTGCCTCCCCTGGGTCTGCTGAACAGTGCCGCTGCAAAATAGCATTCAGACCTAAAGAAAATGGAAAAGAGAGTAGCAAGCTTGCTGAGCACAAATGAGAGACATATTGATGTTTTCCTTTCAAATAGCAGGACCTGTTGGCCTTTCAGAGTGTTTTTGTTCAGCATCCGTTATTGTAAAGGTGCTTTTGCATGAAAAGAAAAATGAAAATATGTATTACATACTGGCCGTCTCCTGTTCCATCAGTCGAGCAAGAGTTATTTTAAGGACCAGTCTATGTTTTGAACAACCTATAACTTGAATCATTCAACTTTTTTTTTTTCATAAAAGTAATAAGGAGCACATCAGAGCTTAATTCTAACAATCTGCATTTCAAAAGGAGTAATTTGAGAAGGAGTTCTCTTTGTAATAAAACTGGATCATAATAGGATAGCTGTAGAGCCAGACATCGTGACTTAGGCCAAACTTTGTTTGGGTGAAAATTACTCCTTTGCAGAGCATTGAGAGTTCTATTACCTTTTCAGGTCCCAAAATAGAATTAGAAGACATGGGCTGACATAATGAGTTAAGTGCTAGAAATAAAGCTGTCATGATAAAAAAGCTTATGATGCAAACACTGTTTAACTCCATCTCAACAGTGACAAATTTAGCTCTGGATTAATCAGGCTATTTTCTCGTGCTCTCAAATGTACAACCTGTTCATCATCGCACAGATGCCATAACTTCTTATACTTTGCATTTGCCAGTCATCTAAATGAGATGTAAGTAGTTCATAAGATATGTTCTAGTTACAGTAAGAGAGTAAATTTGATCCTTAGTATATTTTCATATTTCAATTCCTTTGTTGAATTGAATTGGCAAAGCTTCAGTGCACAGTTTACATTTTTTAAGGAGAAAAATTCTGATAATACCACTTTTGAGTAAAAGGGGCAAGATTTAAAGGAAGAGGTGTTACACCTTTATTAAGCCAAAGTGCAAGCCATTTTTTTGAAATATGAAATTTCTGAGTCTTTCATGGGCAAACTACTTAATACTTTTCATTTCATGGACTTCTCTACTATTCATAGAAAAAAAACAAAAACTGTTTTCTGTTTGATAAATGTGTTATATGTCCACAAATGTCAAGTCAAACCATTATAGCACACTCAGCTATCTGCCAAAATGGTTGCGTAACAGTCTATTTTTTTTTCCTTAGGGTGAGGCTGAAATACCTTTTAGCAAATAAATATAAATATTTATTCTAACACAGATACAGGCCACTGCAGGCCACCCTAGTCTTAGGATAAATAATAGTCCTTAGTTGTATTCTTTTGCATTGGCAGTCTATTCCTCCTTTTGTTCTTGGTTCTACAGATAGGGTCTTGTCTGATACTCAGTTTATTTTTTTATACTCACAGAGCAATAGAGTCAAGACACTTGTCACCCTCTTTTCAAGGAGTTTTACTTTTTATTCTGAATCACCAAGCTCAGACCCTCACTTCATGCTAATCTCATCCATCCATTGAAACATTAAAATGAATTTCGGCAATGTCCTGTGCTTGGAGCTACCCTGCTAAGCTTCTTCAGAAATATCAGATACTCCTTTTCTTCACTGTGTTTACAATGTAGAAGAATCCAAATTGAGCTAGGGACTGAAGACAAAGGTATTCTTAACTGGAAATCGTGCAGAGTGCTGGACCTTTCACCACTTTTATCAAGCAGATATTATCAGATATATTTACCTTGGAGTTTCATATCATTGGATTGATGGACTTTTAGAACATGAAGAATGAACTGGTTCATAGAGTTTTTTAGAGTGGCCTTCTTGAGGGGATTTGAGGTTTGACTGCGGTTAATTAATTTGATAGGTTAAACTGTAAGGTCTCTACTACCTATCATTTAGTGAAAAGGGGAAATATGTAAGTCTCCAGGAAGATAATTTTGAAATAAATGTAGAAGCTGGAGACCCCACAAAGGCTGTTAAATTCTGGTTTATTAACTGACTATTAACTGACTGACTGACTATAAACTGACTCCTCCCAAAAATCTAGGTCCTGCTTTCAGAAACTATGATCTAAAATTCAGATAATGCCTTTGAAAGAGAAGAGACAATAATGTTTTTGTATTAAAAATTATTAAATTACAGGTGTAAATCCATGAGGTAGCACTATGGGCAGCAGTCTATAATCTGGCCCTCACTACATTCCAAAATGTCTTAAATAATCAAAAATAAAAAAAGCCTTTTAATGAAGACAGTGTAGGTAGGCAATGCCTAATTTTGACTGTGTGAATAAAATAGATAAAATGATTGTAAGCTGAGGTCAGAAATACATGTCACCCACAAGTTTATGAAGGAGGTTGTGCTATAAGATATATATCTGGGGGGATTAATGGTGTAATTTAATTTCTATATGTTTTGTAGATTGAGTGTGCTGTGTGGTGTTTGAATGCATGCTGCTGTTTGGGTTTCCTAAGAGTTACCACAGAGTATACTGAACTCCTGATATATAAAAAAAAAAAGAGGAATAGACATATAGAGATATCCAGGTTGCCCAAAGCCCAGAACAGGTGTTCTTTTATATGCATTTGTTTCAGTACCACTAAGTAAATAAATTACTCTCAAAACTCACTCGCTGTAATATTTTTGTTTAGAAGACTTGTAGTAGTCTCTGACATTTTGTTTAAATAATAAAAAATAAAAAAACATTTTTCTGTTTTTTATTGATCGTGAAAGAAATTCTTCTATGGCATCATGACTATCACTTATAAATAATGAAGTTATATTGCCACATTTACTTTGATATGAGCAGTGTCCTATCTGGGACTGTCAAGCAGGCAACATGTAATCCTTCCTTCCTTCCTTCCTTCCTTCCTTCCTTCCTTCCTTCCTTCCTTCCTTCCTTCCTTCCTTCCTTCCTTCCTTCCTTCCTTCCTTCCTTCCTTCCTTCCTTCCTTCCTTCCTTCCTTCCTTCATCCCATCCATCCATCCTATCAGTTTCCTCCCCTTCCCTCCCCTTCCCTCCCCTTCCCTCCCCTTCCCTCCCCTTCCCTCCCCTTCCCTCCCCTTCCCTTCCCTTCCCTTCCCTTCCCTTCCCTTCCCTTCCCTTCCCTTCCCTTCCCTTCCCTTCCCTTCCCTTCCCTTCCCTTCCCTTCCCTTCCCTTCCCTTCCCTTCCCTTCCCTTCCCTTCCCTTCCCTTCCCTTCCCTTCCCTTCCCCTCCCTCTTCCCCACTTCCATTTGTTCTTCCGTCCTGTTTTCATGTGTAAAAAAAAAAAAAATCCACAAAACCAATAAAAAACTCAAAAAACCACCAAAAAACAAACAAACAAACAAAAACCAAACTGAAACTAGACTTATAAGAAAGCCCAGAATATAATTTTTACACAGTAAAGCAACAATTAGAAAGAAAACTGAGAACATTTGTTCAATAGCATACCCAAGAGCGACTTTTCATGCCTCTAGGATCTTCATAAAATGTTCAAACTTGCAAGAAGCATAACTGCATGACACAGGAACACTAGAAACTAGATAGCTTTGGTTGAGAGATGAACTAATATTAACACATTCATCTTGGAGTTCACTTTGTCAGTATCGATATTTTCCTTGGAGTCCTCTTGCTACTGTTCCTGTCTGCTTTGTGGTACTTCACTAGCTCGAAGGCAGGAGAGCAGCACCCCTGCAGAGGATACTGATGCTGCTCTGTGGATGGTCAGGCAGGGCGTACTAATGAACAGTGCATCTGGCACTCTCTCCGCTGAAGCGTGACCATGTCAGTGTTGTGAGACACTGTGTGCCTCATTATACCCTCTGTGCGTGCGCATGCACGAGTTTCCAATCCTGCTTTCTTGATTTCAGCTTTTTAGAGCTTGGATGTACTAATCACATTCCAAATATTGGCCTTTGCTTCAGCAATCAGAGCCTCAAAGGAAGGAAAGTGGCAAGGCGGAATGATCTTTACCATAGGGATGGAGCATGCTATGGAATCTATAAATGGCACAGCCAGGATGAATAGTATCATTGTACTGGATTTTGCAGATAGTGCCAGTTACCACAGTCAAAAGGACATTGGAGTAAAGCAGTTAATAAAAGAAAAAGGAGGAGGGGGAAAGAGGTAGTGTTGAAAATCATGGAACTGAGAACATTGAGGCTTAAATGCTTTTTTCTCAGACAATGAACTGTCTGCATCAAAGTTAGTCCAATAGCATTTTGCTTTGTGCCTGCTTCCACTGTACCTGGTCACTGGATAAATAATGAATAGTGAGTGCAGACAGAGCTTACAAGGGCTCTATTATTCCCACAGTTTAAACTCTTCATTTAATAGAAAGTACACAGGAGAGGAAGAAAAAAAAATTCCAAAGGAGCTAAGAAAAAAAGACACATTGACAGGCCAGAATGGTAAAAAATACCTTACAGAATAAAGTTGTTTCTGTTCTATCTTGGTTTATTACAGAAATAATTAGTACAAAAGCATTCTATAGCATTTTTTCATCCAAGAAGCTCAAAGCAACTCATAAACTATTAACTAAAGGTGAAAGTGCCTAAAATGGATTATGTGATCCGTGAGAAATATTCCATTACTTCTCTTTGAAACTTGAGCCCTTAAATGATGCTGCTGAGCCTGAAATTTTTAACTCATATGGCGGACTTTTACAGGGTGATACCACAGATAGTACCATCTTTTCTAATGTAGCTGCAGATAAGCATCCTGTAAACATTAAGAGGGAGGAAAGAGCACGCTGACTTTATCGGCTTTGGCTTAGGGGTACTTCCATGTATCATTTTTTTGGCATAATAATTTAGTCCAAAATATCATTAAAAACAGCATTAGGCAAAAAGACTGAATTAATACTCCAGATTACCAACTCTATTCAGTCCAGATTTTCTACCTTCTCATTTTTTGTAACCTCTTTCTTCTCTTCTATGAATAAACTGTACGTGTAAGTAACATATGTGTTTGTGTGCAAGGGAGGAAAAATATCTTTCGTTAAGATTACTGAAAACACAGCTTGTAGCAAACAAAAGTAACACCTCAGGACTTCATCATGAGGACCATATGCTCAAATTAAGTTAAATGTGTTGTCTTCCTGGATTGTGGTATTTCCTCATGCCATCGTCTTCGCTTTGCTGGTTTTCACTGTTTGTCACACCATGGGAAAATCCAGCCCGTGTACTGTTTTAGGATAGGACAGTGTCCCCCCGTATTTTCATCGTGGTATGCTTAGACTCCTAAATGCTGTAAAAATTAGCACTGACTGTGTGACTTTGGACCTCAGGTTTCAGAGAAAATCAAGACAGATCCTTCAGGTGTAGGGACTTAACTTCCTTTCATTACTGTGGGAATGAGGCACGGCAGAATTATTTATGCCTCACTGTGTCTTTGAAAACCGCCCCAAACTGACTTATTCTCTTAGTTGTTTTGGAAAGACACCCCACTTCCTCCCCCTTTTACTCTTTGCTAGACATTCTTTTAGGAAAGTTCTACCAGATAAAACCAAGAGCAATGCTGAAGCAGAAGGTCATTTTTCCTTTTAAAGTTCAAAGTTACTTTGACAAGGAAATTTCACTATTAAAAAAAAAAATTTAAAAAAAGAGCTGCAACTGGAAGAAATACTGTAAAAAGCTTTACAAAGACCATGAAGGAAGCAGACAGCTTCTCTTGAATACAAGTACACAATTGTTATAATGCATGGACTGTAATGGTGCACATCTAACTGTGTTCAACTTCTGCGAGCAGATCCCTCTCTTGCCCTTTCAAGAAATGTTATCATTTCCTGAGGAGTGGTATCTCTGCTGCAATCTGCACTTATTCCACACTGACAGGTCCCCTGTCCCCACTGAGCATGTCCAGTGCCATTTCGGATACTGTCCTGTGTCATTCCATCTGCATCTATTGACAGATCTGAACTCTTCTATTATCTCAAGTAGCCAACAGCAGGACCTGTCATTGAAGCAGAGAGGCTGTGTATATCTGAGCTACTATCATGCAGCCCCTGTATTTGTCCAATGACAGTGTCTTGTGATAAATCTTTCAGAAATGACATTTGAGGTGACAGTGGAGGAAAACTCTTCAGTAACAGACTACAGCTCCCAGTGTCTCCTGAGATACACTGCTGTCAATCAAGGAGAAATATTTACAAAAAGATTAGAATGCAGGCAGTCCAAAATCAATGTATTAGAGGCCACAAAACCCTTCCAATTAAAAAAAAAATCATATAAATAAAAAAAAAAACCTGCATAGTTCTGCAAGATGTGCTAGGATTTACCTTATCAAACAGATTTGAGGAACTTGTAAAGACAATGCTAAATTTTGCATTGGGAGTAGGGTCCGTGATACAATGGTATAGGAAAAAAAGAAAGAAACACATACAAAATTGGAAGAAGGGAGAGATAGAAGAATTAAGTCATTTATCAAAGAGTTGAAGTGCAGTAGCTGGCCAGTAGCAAATGCACACAGAACATAAGGTTTGGCTGTACCTTCATAGCATGGGCAGAACATGAAGTACAGCTGTGCTGTCCCATCAGGCAACTGTACCTTTCTGCAACAGAAGCTAATCCTGACTGTTGCTTTAACAGTTTAAGGCTATCTGATCATTTAATTTGGCTTTCCATAAAATAAATACACGACAAAGTCCAACCTGAAATTGCTAGTATGTGTGGCAAGTGGGAAGATACTTTAGACAGCTAACAACTCATTCTTAGAAGTTTATTTCTGTTGCTTCTTTTTTCCATCTAGTTTCTATACAAAGGTGCAAGATAAATGGTCATTCTGGCATTATTAAGCTGTTTGTACAATAACCGATTCTTAGCACACATGAATCATACATTCTTATCACATTTTTGAAAAATGGTATAAACAGGAAGAGTTAACCTGAGGTAGGAAGAACACATTAATTAATAATTGTAATAGGAATGGAAATCAGGGAAAACTGGAGAGGAGGGAAGGGAAATTCAGCTTCCAAAAAATGCAGAGTGTTATATTTCTATTTGCATATGATACCTCAAATCCCTTGGCAGAGGTTAATAGGAGAGAGAAAAGCTGTGATAATTGGTGTCAGTCATGGACAAGATTTCTAAGTGAAAAAATGAGGAAAAAGTTCTCCTGAAGGGCAGATTAAAAAAAAAAAATTAACATTCCAACCTGGACAAAGAAAAAAGGGCTCCTCACAGCCCTGGTGGAGAATGAGCACCGAAAGAGAGAACAAGTATATTAAAGAAAGGAACAAAAGAAACTCCCTGGGGCAACACAGACCAAAGTTAAGAAAGGCCAAGTTAACTGAGACATTGTGGTAGCTAATGAGGAACTTGATTGTTAAATATACTTTGTTATTTTATCTGTTTTGATTTTTGTTGTTTTTTCTTTTTTTTAATCTGTTCCAAAACTTTCAGCGAAATATTCAGTTTTTACTTTTAACTACTCACATTTTTTCTGTCAGCTTATCTGATAATAAGACTGCACAACCAATGAAACCCTTTGGGACTGCCCATTGTATCAGTTGATCTGGCCTACTGAGGCAGCACCTACCACCCCCAATGAAATGTGAGGTGAGCAAGAATGGGGTGCCCTTATGTCCCAAGGGGCTGCAGTTTGGGGTTTGAGGATTGCACACACCTGGCTGTAGATAGAGACTTTGTTGTCTGAGAATATGCACACGGGCTGGGAAGTTAGTCAGACTCTCCCTAGTGAATCACTACTTTACTTTTGGTTAAAGCACACTTCAAATTGTGCTTTATTTTGATTTGAAGACATTGAGAGATGGAGAATCTACCCATATACAAGTGCTGCCCAAGCACTTGTGGCTTATTGTGCCCTTTTCCAATGGACTTAAGAGCCTTTTATTACCCTTGGTTTTATTCCACTAAAACTGCATTTTTATTAAAAGATCTCTCAGTATTTCTTTCATCAAAATGTATTCCAAAACACTGTCTCTCTGCAGGGTATTTCCCAGAGTTTTCATAGAGTAAAATCATAGAATAGTTTGGGTTGGAAGGGACCTCTAAAGGTCATCTAGCCCAACCTCCCCTGCAATGCGCAGGGACATCTGCAACTAGATCAGGTTGCTCAGGGCCCTGTTTGACTTGACCTTGAATGTTTCCAGGGATGGGGTATCTACCACCTCTCTGGGCAACCTGTGCCAGTGTTTCACCACCCTCGTTGCAAAAAATGTCTTCCTTTTATCTAATCCAAATCTTCCCTCTTTTAGTTTAAAGCCATTACCCGTTGTCCTATTGCAACAGGCCCTGCTAAAATGTTTGTCCCCACCTTTCCTGTAGGCCCCCTTTAAATACTGAAACGTTGCCTTCTCTTCTCCAGGCTGAACAACCCCAACTGTCTATGACTGTCCTCACAGGACAAGTGTTCCAGCCCTCTGATCATTTTTGTGTCCCTCCTCTGGACCCACTCCAACAGGTCCATGTCTTTCCGTGCTGAGGGCTTCAGAGCTGGACACAGTATTCCAGGTGGGGTCTCACCAGAGCGGAGTAGAGGGAGAGAATCACCTCCCTCAACCTGCTGGGCACGCTTCTTTTGATGCATCCCAAAATATGGTTGGTTTTCTGGGTTGCGAGTGCACATTGTCAGCTCATGTCCGTCTTTTCATCCACCAGTACCCCCAGGGACTTCTTGGGAGGTCTAGTCTCAATCCCTTCATCCTCCAGCCTGTACTGATACCAGGGTTTTCCCTGACCCAGATGCAGGACTGTGCACTTGGTCTTGTTGAATCTCATGAGGATCATACTTTATGAGTGGGCCTCAGGTGTGTCAACAGCACCACTCAGCTTGGTGTCATCAGCAAACTTGCTGAGACTGCACTCGATCCCACTGTCTATGAAGACAGGGATGAAGATATTGACCCCTGAGGGACGCCATTTGTCACCAGTCTCCATCTGAACATTGAGTTTTTGACCACTATGCTCTGGATGTGACCATCCAAACAATTCCTCCTCCACTGAACAGTCCACCCATCAAATCTATATGTCTCCAATTTAGAGAGCAGAATGTTGTGGAGGAACTTGTCTAAGGTCTTACATAAGTCCAGATAGACAACATCCATAGCTCTTCCCTTGTCCACTGGTGTAGTCACTACATCATACAAGGTCACTAGGTTGGTCATTCAGGACTTGCCCTTGGAGAAGCCATGCTGGCTGTCTCGAATCACCTCCCTGTCCTCCATGTGTCTTAGAGTAGCTTCTAGGAGGATCTGTGCCATGACCTTCCCAGGCTTCCCAGAGGTGAGGCTGGCATGTCAGTAGTTCCCAGGGCCCTCCTTTCTATCCTTTTGGGGTAGAAATGGATGCAATGTTTCCCTTTTTCCAGTCACTGGGGACTGCAATGACTTTTCAAATATCGTGGAGAGTGGCTTGGCAACAATATCAGCCAGTTCTCTCAAGACACTGGGATGCATCTTGTCAGGTCCTATAGATTTATGTCTGTTCAGGTTCCTCAGGTGGCCATGAACCTGATCTTCTCTTGCAGTGGGAGGGACTTTGCTCCCCTGGTCCCTGCCTTGCAGTCCAACCACTTGAGAGGTGTGGGGAGAGAGGTTGCCAGTGAAGACTGAGGCAAAAATGTTGTTGAATATCTCAGCTTTCTTCTCATCTGTTGTTACCAGTTTGCCAGTCTTGCTCATTGGAGAGGGTACATTTTCTTGGACCTTCCTTTTCTGGTTGACATACCTGTAGAAGTCCTTAATATTCTTTACGTCCCTTGCCATGTTCAGCTCCAGCTGAGCCTTGGTCTTCCTGACCCTATCCCTGTGTTGTCCCAAATAACACCTACACAACCAGGCAACGTCCCTATACTCTTCCCAGGATACCTGTCCCTGCTTCCACTGCCTGTGCATCTCTTTCCTGCCCTATAGCTTGACCAGCAGGTCTTGACTCAGCCATGCCGGTCTCTTTTCCTCCCTTCCTGTTTTCTGACAACTGGGGATCGAGAGCTCTTGCACTCTAAGGAAAATGTCCTTAAAGATCTACCAGCTCTGTTCTGCTCCCTTGCCCCTGAGGACAGATTCCCAGGGGGTCCTATTGACTAACTCCTTGAAGAGCTTTCCTAAAATTCAGGGTCCAAACTGTACCCTTCACCTGATCCATATGCCTCAGGACTGCGAACTCTCCCAGTGTATGATCACTGCAGCCCAGGCTGCCCCCAATCTTGACATCACCAATTAGCTCACTTGTGTTAGTGACCTTCAGGCCCAGTATTGCCACTCCTCTAGTGGGACTGTCTATTACCTGGCTTAAGAAGTTATGTTCAATGCACTCCAGGAGTCTCCTGGATTGCCTACAGCTCACCATGTTACTTTTCCAGCTGATGTTAGTGTGGCTGAAGTCCCCCAGCAGAACAAGAGCCTGCGAGTACAACGCCTTCTGTAGCTGGAGTAAGAAGGCTTCGTCAATAGGCTCCCCTTGTTCAAGTGGCCTGTAGTAGACACCAACCACAAGTTTCCCTTTGTTGCCTCAGTCTCTTATTCTTACCCATAGGCTTTCAGCCTGCTTATGGATATTCTTCAGATACAGGTCTTCATACTCTATCCGTTTCTTGATGTAGAGGGCAATGCCTCCACCCTTCCTTTCTCATCTGTCCCTTCTGAACTGCCTGTAGCCATCGATAGCCACAGACCAGTCATGGGATCCACCCCAGCAGGTTTCAGTAATGGCAACCAGGTTGTAGCTTTCTGGCAGCATGGTGGCTTCCAGCTCCTCCTGTCTGTTGTCCATGCTGCATGCATTGGTGTAGAGGCACTTCAGCTGGACTGTCAGCCATGTCACCTTCTTAGAGGAACATCCTTTAATTCCTTTGGGATATTTTGCTGGTAAACCCCTCTTGGTTTCTATTACCTCAGGAGACCCTCAGGAGACCCTGTCTTATCTCTGTAAGACTTCAAGTGTGCTGCAGTGCAGCCAGCACATCCGAGAGCAACAGATTGCAGGCCCTCGCTAGCACCCCATCCCTCTAACCACTGCTGCTTGTCCCTGATATTGCCCCCCTCCCCCTTTTCATGACATCTTTCTTTACAGTTCTTCTCTCGGCACTTGTGTTTCTTCCAGTGGTCCTTCTAGGGAGTGCTCTAGAAACATGGTAACCTCTAGGGTAGGGCAGACTCCCACAGCGGAGCAGTTTAGCCATCATACCAACCACCAGCCACCTCAGAGAGTGGAAGCAGAAGGTAAGAGGCTGTCAGGGAAATGCCCGCTTCGCTCCATGACTGTTTGGTAGGGACTTGGTGTGCAAAGCAAGCTGAATTACATCCCAGTCTGTTAAGCTGGTGTGTACCCTGTACTTGAAAGTCACCTCCAGTGGAGCTATTTCTCGTTGTCAATGAAGCCTTCTTGCTCTGGAGAAACAATAGATCTTCACCTAGTGTCATTATGGAAAATGTCAGGCACAGCAGTGGCCACAGAAGGGAGCAGATTTAAGATCAAGGTCATCTAGAAATGACAGCCAGATCAACAGTCCATTTAGGTTTATATGCCAGCTATATTTATTCCAACAGGGTGGACATTGGTATGGGCATTCTGTATTGTTTTGCTCTTAATGAATATTCTGCATGCAGAGTCACTACAGAATCAGCCTCTTATATCAGTCTGAAAAATAATGTACCTTTTGTCCTTTATTCCTCATTTTCCTTTTTTGTTTGTATGTAACATAGCCAAGCACAACCTGTGCTATGGGAAAACAGTATGTTTTCTGTTCTGTCAAAACCAAAATAATTTCTGAGGTATCAACAAGGAAAAAAAGGAGAGAGAGAGAAAGAGAGAGAGTGCAAGCACATGAAGAGGGAACGACTGAAATATGTGAATACCATGAAGAAATATCTGTCTTCCTCTAAACAATAAAAGAGAATATTGCCAAGCTTTCCTTATGCAAAATAGTCTACCTTTTGGATGCAGGGTCAGCCTGATGAATTTCACTCCATAAGGCAATATTCTGCAAATAGATAAGAGCTTCAAAATAGGACTTTGGATGAAAGAGTTTCCTGAACCGTATTAGAGTCCCCACGGAAAAGCTTTACTGTCATGGCTTATCTCATTAATCTGGTATATACATTGCATTAGTATTTTTTCTCTTATTGTACAAGACTGATGTGATTCTGTCTTTTCTAGTCATTTAGCAAAGTGATTGTGAAATTATTTTGCAACCGTTAAATGGTTCAATTTCAGTTTTCTGTTGTGCTAGGAAGGCAATGTCTAGGGATTACACTGACTTTCAGAAAGGGGAAAAAAGTGGAATTAGGTGCAATACTAATTTATTGTTTTGTAAAGCTAGGATATGTGGGGGTTTTTTTCCTGTTCCAAACAATGTTTTCATGACAGATCAGCGGGCAGCAGGGGGGCAGTTAAGCAGCCACATGGCATTTGGAAGATTGTTCTATATACAATCCATGAATGTCCTTTGAGAAATTTTGACTTCCCATTAAAAATATAATAATAATAAATTGATTGCTATATACGTAATTTTGTCTTTGTGACTCAAATCGAGATTGATTCCTAATATAAGCCTAACCATTTTGTTTGACCCAAGCTGGGTCAAAGGATTTCTGGGTGATTTTTCACATGGAACCTTTTGAAATTTGCCTGCAGTTGGATTTTGGGATGCATATAACTGATTACAAAGTCCCAGCTTATCTTATTTTATGAAATGGGACTTAAATTGTTGACTGTCCAAAAATCAAAATTTCTCATCTCTGAAACTTCAAGAAAACAAAATTTGATGTAGGAAGTAGCTAGTTTGGATTGAAAAGATTTATTACAAAGCCTGTTTTGCCTGCAACACAGAAAGTAGAACAGGGCAACGACAGCGCTTATGCACAGCAAGAAGACTTGAGAGGCAACAAAGAGCTTTTCAAACACACTTATTTGGTTGACAATTCTGTTAGCAAATGATGCAGCTGCACAGATTTTTGAGGGGGGAAGATGATGTAGCAAAAAGGTCAATAAGGACTGTAACCAACTGCTGATAAACAAGCGATAAACAAGAAGATATTGATTCTCAGGAGGGAAAACAACATTCTCATTTGATTACAGTGTTAAAAAAAAGTTTCCCCATAAGGTTTAGTGAGATCTAGGATCAAAAACTCATTTTTTTCCATAGTTTATTTTTGTTTCAGGATTTTTTAAATGTCTTCTGAAGAGGACCCCCTCTAGCTACAGCTTTCTTCACGTCTGAAGCCAGCTTAGTGATAAAAAATGAAAAATAATGCTTTCTGCAAGGGAACATCATACAAATATTTCCATAATGAATATAAACTATCATATGCTAGGCTTTATTATATTCAGGTTTCCTTTCCTGACCTTAGGGGAAAGTACATGACAGCTCACCCAAAGCTCTCTCTGGGAACTGGGACTTTATTTGTACAGCACAAGTGCTTGGACATAGGACTTCTGAAGCCAGTACCAGCTAGAAATCACATAGGAATTGCCAGTTTCCTTTCTCCTTCCACTTGCCCTGTCTGAAATTCCACCAGGTGGACTTGATGTTGGTTTTCCTTGCCAAGACTGTGGCATGTGGCAGAGTCTGATTGTCTCATGGCATATGTACAATGCAAAGTTATGCATTAATAAATGTGCTAGCCGTATTAGCACAGTATGCACACAAGGCATTTGGCTGTACTAAGGACTAGACATTGCTAATGAGTATGTCCTTGTCTTAGTACTAAATATTTCCGAGCCAGCTTGGGAATTCTTGCATGTTTTGCTGTGTCCGTTGTGATTGCTCTAACCCCGACAGAGATCAACTGTCATTCAGCAGATAAAATATGTTTGAATCTGGAGCACATTTTTCTGAGGTGAAGAGGATAGGTTGGATTTCATCCACAAATAAGCCCATTTGAAGATGTTTTATTTCACTAAGAAAACACAGAACATACGTGATCGAAACAAAAGACCAGAACACAGTTCAGCCGTTATCTTTCTTAGATGTTGGAAACACTTCAGCCCTGTTACAAGAGTCACTGTCTTCTACCTTTAAAATAAGATATCAGGTGACTCCACAAGGCATAGACTTCAATAGAAAAGCCATAATGTCCTAGTCTGTGACCCTGTTCCTCCTCACCTGATCTGCTATAGATATTTCCAGGGTCAGCCTGTAAGCCCGTCCACCCTACAAGTAATGATGGGATGAAAGTAATCCCTTTGATTCTAGGGTGATTTTTAAGCTACTTCATTTCAATGATCCTCATCACAGTGTTGCCAAAGCAGAGACTGCTGAAGATGACCAGGTCAGTAGAGGAAGCTGCTACAGTACCTCCACCCCAATGGAAGGGCATAGGAACTGAGGCAGTGCCCAGAGCCTCCCATCTTCGTTTACTCAACACATCCTTCAAGTCCCTTTGGATATCTCCCATGAAGGAATGCACCCCTTGTAAATATCTTTTGAAACTTTCCAACTAACACTTCCTAAATTAGAGACTTTGGAATTATTTTCTTGAGGAAAGGAAAGAACTGCTGTGGTACATTAGGTTCAAGGTGAAGAAATTAATGCATCCTACTCATTCTTATACTTGGAATGAGAATAGCTTCTTGCCTCGGCTTCCCTGGTGATTACTATAACTGGCAATATATTAAAAACTTAGCCTGAGTACTTCTATGCTCCTGTGCATCCTGACCTTCAATCAGAATTTCAGACATAATTAAATACTTCATAAAAACAATTCAAATATATCTTTAGCCTCAACTTGGGGCCCTAACAGTTATTTTGGCAATCCCACAAGGGAAGAATTGCTTTCTGAAAGTGACTTTACCAGGGTGAATTTAAGACTAGCCAAAATAGGGAAACACAGAACATCTCATGCTGAGATAAACCACACACCAGAAAGGAAATAGCTTCTGTATATCCTCCATATGCTGTTGGGTAAAACAAGTGAGCATGAAAAAATCTAACTGTGGATGTTCCACCATATTCACAGTCATTTTTATTCAGTTTTCACAACACCAGATTCGTATAGCAGTCAAATTTTATTTAAAAATAAAAGGTTCTGAGATCATGAACCAAAGGAAGCCATGCCTGAAGAAATGCTCTGACATACAAGAGTATAAGAGGTCTATACTTTTCCAAAACTCTGCCTTAGCCACTGGAAATCTCATTTGTAACATGCTGTACTTTATGTGTCTGCCTTTCTTAAAGATCACACAGAAGCCAATATACTGTCATAGCAAGAGCAGATCAACATGTGTAGTACCTTTCAAGCCTGTTAAGTCCTTCATTTAGTTTTATTACTGCAGCAATTGAGTCAATGTGTGAAAACAGGAAGAGCATGAGCTTGTTCATGTATGGGCTAGATGATTACGTTTTGACAGTGCTCTCTTGAACTTAAAGACAAACTATTCCTCATTTCCTCAGTTCCTACAGGTAGTGAACTCCTTTCTTTTTTGGAGTCTGTTTTTGTCTTTGTTGCAAAAAATGAAAACATTTGAATAATAAAATATAAATATTAGTCAGGCCAAATAGATTCTCAGTAGAGTAACACTGTGATTTAATTACTTTTTTAAACCTCTTTTACAACCAAGATTCCACCCTGTTTCCCAGCTTGGTTAGCCTTTCCCAGGAAAGGGAAAGAATGCTGTTCTCAGAGACTCACCAGGACTTTATACAAAACAGTGAACATTTTTAAAGTCACAAGTGCCTTCAATAAGATGCAAAACCTAGACAAAATGTCTGGTTATAAAAAGATATATTTACATATATTTTAATGGCATTTAAAATAATTAAAACAAGAGCACTCATTTACTCAATCAGACTCTAATTTGAGTACATGCATATTTTTCGAAAATAGTTTTAATTTTTTATATTTTTTACCAATAGATGGTGCTAGCAATTTCTGCATTTACTGAAATATCTGCACCCATTTTACTCAGCTCAGGCCCATAACAATCTTGTGGAACTGCTAGAGAGAAACAGTCTATCCATGTGCCAATTAAAGTAGGAAATGCCAGCTCACCGATACTCAACATTTTACATATTGAAAAGGCTAGTAGAGCAGCAAAAAGCCATCAGTAACTACCCACTGCAGAATATATACAGTATGCAAATGAGAAATCTGCTGTTCTCACTCCTCCAATGTATTTTCAAGATTTCTGAAATAGTCACGTCACGTTTTGCAGTCGTTAGGGTGCATACTTTTAGTAAAAAGGATGCTGGCATCAGTCAAATTAGCTCCTCCATCAGTCTTCTACAGAGCACAATGAAAACTTAATGTCTTAAGCCCAAATCCTGCCAAGATTTCATGCACATGCCTCACTTTACACACTGGGAATAGTTCCGCCAAAGTCAATCAAGACGTTCGCAGCGTGTAAAGTTAAGCAAATCTGTGACTGTCTGTGAGTTTGGAGGTGTATGTAGTGTTTGGAATGTTTGGAACTGACTGTAGTGTCTCTCCATGGAAGTGGACAGATGTCTTCTGCAGCCGTTAGGAGGATACATCCAGCATGGAGCATATTTTTACAATATTCCACCCGCCCTAGACATCTAGAAAGATCACATTCAAAATTCACTGCTTAATTGTTTTGGTTCTATGGATCAGTTTGTTTTGTATGTGTTCAGAGAAAGTATATTCAAGGTCACTACAAGTGCAGTTTAAAAAAGAACAAATTAAGAACAGGAGAAACAATCTTATTCTCTGCATTTCCAATTTCCTCTAAAAACTTTGGTATTTCTATAAAAAAACCCAAAGAATGTTTCCAATATCTCACTGTCATTGGCTTTAGTTTTCATATTACTTACAGACATTCTCAAAATATTTTGAAATGATTGAGAGACTGCTGCTCTTCAAAGCAAAGTGGTAGTCCTGTGCTCCCCAGTTCATTTCCACATGTATTACACTCTTCAGTGTGAACTGGCTTTACACAACATGGAAGTAAGCCCCCTGGAATAACAGATTTTCACAAGGAGGTTGCAGCTTACAGACCTTGATCTTCTGGGGATTTTGGTTACCTGCAATTTCCTTCTATGACTTTCACTGTTATTGGGGACCATAAAAAGGAATCACAGACTTACAAAATGTATGTATATATCTGTCTGTGTTTGTTCTATATGTATATATAATATTGTTATATTGTTATATAGTACTGTTAGATAGAATATATTTTATTATAGATTATAATATAGATTATGTTTTATATTGTTATAATACATTATTATATATTATATGTAGATATGTGTGTATATGAGTAGATATTAATATATGTGTATACAAACATAAATAAGCATATATTGCAAATGTTTACAAATATGTATATGTCTATTATATACCTTATATATATTATACTATAAAGCAAATAGTATTGTCTTCTCTCTCTGTCCATCTTTATCTTTAAGAGAATGCCACCCTCTGGGAATATGTACCCAGCAGCTCATGTAACTTTTCACTGTTATCAATGCATGTCTACTTTTTGTTTAATTTATCAAAACATTATTACGTTTATAGTAATTGTAAGGGAAACGTGAATTATTTTTTTTTCACATCCATTAAACGAATCACAAATCTGAAAAGCTCACTCTAGAAAATGGCAGCACTTTGATTATATGCTGATGTAATGGAAAATGCTCTGAGAGGCTCAAATGAGTTCTTGCAAACCCCAAAAAAATAATTAGTATGGCCAAAAAGCTTAAGCTGATCCACATTTTGTTCTTCCCCCCCACCCTTGTCTTTTAGTAAAAGAGGTCTTAATGGATGAACTTTTATCAAAAATGTCTGTGTCCGTAAATGTGTTGGTAACTGATGTAAAAAACTAGTCTACAATAAAACCAGAAAAATAGATAATAATTCTCTCCAAAAGCTCAGTAGCGTATAATTCAAAAATAACAGTAATGGTTTTTGTACATTAGAAAACACAAAAGGGTGTTCCAGGTCTCCGTGGATGCGACGATTTATCTTTCTGGATTACGTCAAAGGTCCATGCACTCTCCTGGTAGTTTGGGAGGCCCATTTCCACTGTTATTGTTTCCTCAGTAAGAACCATTCCTCATGTAGATGAACAGTGATCATAGCAATACCTCGGTATTTTCGTCTGTATTTCTGCAATGCAGAACCGTTACAGAGAAAGCCAAGCCAGAAGCCCATGCTCTCTGTCTCCTTTACAGAAGAGCACTGAGAAGGTGCTCCAGTCGCTTCTACTCACCACAGATAACGAATGAGGCTCCTAAGCTGCTTGTGGAAGAAGGTGGCACTATGAAAAAAGTTCATTGCCTGTTCTTGCACTTGTTTAAGATCTTAATCTTCTCTCAATGAAGCTATGACTACTTAATAGAATACAGATATTTATCCCTCAACTGGAACCTTCCTACCTTTTCTCACTGAACTGTAAACATCAAATTTGCTCTCCCATGAAGTAGCATTGTTGCTGTAACTTGACAGAGAAAGAGAGCACACAATGTGTGACTTAAATTACTCTAGGTTGCATGGTGATTCGGCACTGAACAAAATAGCTGCTTAAACATGAAAATTAAAACCAAGTCTCTCATTAGCAGTATCAACATTCAGAACCTTCATTATGGAACAAACTCTATAAACACAATGCCTGCTTTGTAAAATAGAACATACCAAACGTTGGTTAAAACTAAATAGATGTTTAGCAAACACTAGATTCTATTTCTTTAACTGTAGATTACAATCAATGCATTATTATGACCAGTCTTTACACCCAAATGCAAATCACTGGTTTTTGCTTTTTTTAACCTTGAAAAAAATTGTTGCAAATACTCTGAGTTTAATATGTCTCTGAGGATGAATATGTGTTTACATTCTTTCAATGTTAGTTTGAAATGCTTGGGAAGCTTTAGGTCAGATGCCAGTTACAAGATTTCCGAAGCGACTGAAGCTGAGCAGATAATTCTCTGTGATTGAAAGCCACTGCTGTAGCTACTTCATGGTCTGTAACAATACTTGCAGGTCTGTTAGAGTGCACACTGTATCTCAAACATGGCTGCTGGACCAAAATACCAGTGAGCGTGGTATTTTGACCTAGTAGGAACAAATCCCTAAAGAGATTGCATGGCTTGCCTTGTTTTATTTATTAAATAATAAACTAAATAATGATAAATTGTGATAGTCCATACTGTTTAATTCCTACTATCTTCATACTTGCCTTAGTCATGACCAATTCCAAACACCACATTAACCAGCAGTGCCACAGTACATCCTGGGGGGTAGAAGAGACCTGAGACTATTTCCATTAGTTCACCATGTTTTAGGGGGGACAGAAATATATGCACGTTCACTCAAGCTATTTGTTCTCAGATCCAAAGAATTAGGATGTGACCTGTTTTATTTTATAGATCTGCATAGATATAGCCCATAAATTTACACACAATCTGACAGCTTCCAAGGAGGTATAATAAAGTCTTTAAATGGGTGCCTTTTTTCATTTCAGAAGAAACCAACTGCTTATGAAGTTTGGCCTTATTTCTTTGCAAAGTACACCATCAGGAGAGTCTGTTTAAAAGCTGTTTAGAAGAGGATCAGAAGCATTCACACAGCTCTCATTGTGAACACAAAAGTGGACAATACCTAAATACCAATGGACGTGTGGAGATTAGGAAAAACTGGTGATTAAACAAATTCTGACTCACCTTGAAAAAAAAATATAAAAACGGATTAGGGAGAAATATTCCCACTGGACAATTTATATCATACCTGCTTAGTACCAATTTCTTCTTCCTTTCCTGAAGCACCTGTTTGTAGCCTATGGAAACAATGATTCTGAAAGATTATATGGACCATATATTCTCAAAAGGTAACAGAAACTTTCTGCTGTTACCATTTAAATCAGTGCCAAAAACCTACTAACTTCATCAGTGTATAATTAAGCATTCTGCAGCTCCGTCTTTAACTACCAGTAAGATCATGGCAGGTGTAACTCAACTGTTCACCCCACTAGTAAAGAACCTAATGCTACTATATGGGCTTGCATGACATCACTAGTTTATAAGGGAAAAGAGGGGGTGTCCTTATTTCGGCTGGGATAGAGTTAGTTTTCTTCCTAGAACCTAGTATAGTGCAATGTTTTGGATTTAGGATGAGAATAATGTTGATAACACACCGACGTTTTAGCTGTTGCTGAGCAGTGCTTACACTAAGTCAAGGACTTTTCGGCTCCTCATACTGCCCTGCCAGCGAGAAGGCTGGGGGTACACAAGAAGCTTGGGAAGGGACTCAGCCAGGACAGGGGACCCAAACTGGATAAAAGGGATATTCCACACCATATGATGTCACACTCAGTGTATAAAGCTGGGGGACATTGGCTGGGGTGTGGTGACCACTGGTGAGGGACTGGCTGGGCCTTGGTCAGCGGGTGGCAAGCAATTGCATTGTGCATCACTTGTTTTGCATATTCTTTTATCCCTATTATTATTTTCCCTTCCTTTTCTGTCCTATTAAACTGTCTTTATCTCAACCCATGAGTTTTACCTTTTTTCCAGTTCTCTCCCCCATCCCACGGTGGGGGGAGTGAGCGAATGGCTATGTGGTGTTTAGCTGCCTGCCGGGTTAAATCACAACAGGGGTTTAAAATGGAATAATATTTAGGTATCACCACTATACACCGTGCGATGGATAACTGCATCTGTAACACTCTACATGTTCTCAAATTGTTCTTTGCGGAAGAGAATTTGGGAGAAATGTCAGAGCGTATGACCAAAGCCAAATAAAAGTTACTGCTGGGTTTTAGGGATAGACTGATCAGGAAAGGTTACAAATTATAGCACTTGTTAATATTTTGTTGTTTCTAGACTTTGAGGGAAAGTTGCATAATGCCAGTCTACAAATGTTAATAGTCTTCAAAGAACAAGGAAAGATAATAATTTATTACGTGTGTCATGCTGGGAGTCACATTAGTGGAAGAAACATTTCAAATCTACAGGAAGCATTTTCAAAAAATCTTTTGTGATTGTCTGGTCCTGGTGAAATCAGGTTAAAAAGCTAATTGACCTCAATAAAAGGATAATTTCACCAAAGAAAAATAACTCAGAACCTCAAAGAAACACTATAGTAATCACCGCACTTGTTTGACTGTTAGATTTTAATGGTCAAAGTATCCTCCAAATCATTTAGTAATTATAAACTTATTTAGGTTGCAGGACACATAGTCCAATCCACTGCTCAGAGTATTTTGAATCAGATTAGGTTGCTCAGAGCCTTGTCCAGCCACATCTCGAATAGCTCCAAGGACAGAGATGTTGAGTCTCTTGAACATCAGCTTGAACAAGAAAAATAAATACTTGCAAGTCAGACCAAAGGTGTGATCTGCTCATTGAATTTTTGACTGCAATTACTGGCACAATACCCTATCTCCTCTGTAAAAGGTCACAGCAAAGGTCAGTTGGAGAATTTCTGTTCCGAGAATTATTGTAGATGTGGTCTCCAAGGAACTGAGTAGAATCAAGATCTAAGCAACTCCACATACTGAGAGGGTTGTACTGAGAGGGTTAGATAGGATTGAAGCATAGGTTTTTGCAGCAACTGTTCAAGTTCAAGTAGGTGTGTAAATTCTAGATCAAAGATAACCCATAATATCTGTTTTTCATGCATGTAATTAAAAATAACGAAAAGTAGAGAAAAAGCCTCTGCCTAACAAACTGAAACACCCTATTTAAGGATCTCTGACTTCCATGTGAAATATTTTAAGGGTTATCAAGGCAAAATTCAACTAACTTAAACCTACCAGTAGTATTAAAGTGTGAATAGGAGGGACACTAGTTCCCAAACTGCTTTGTTATTCATCATATTTAAAAAGTGTTAAGTCTATCAGAAAGCAAGATAGCTAGTCAAAGGCAAAGGGAGCCTGGCAGGTTTTTGTCTTGCTTGTTCAAATACAGTGTTGTTCTTTTTTCAGTGGATAAAACATATTCAGACATTCCCACAAAGGAAATTATATTGTGTGCGACTTTTTTAATAAGATTAAAAGAGCTACCTTTGCCATCAGTGACTGCCATTAATTGGTATGCTGCAAGGGAGCTGACACATCCCTGGATGGCACATCTATTAACTGTAGACTGCAATCAGTAAAATAGGTTTTCCAACAAACGACTTGTCAAAGCCTTGACACAAGAATTACTTATGCTTGTAGTCAGTCACTCACTTTCTCCCAGTTCAAATGCTCATCTTCTGCCCCCACACTGGAATCTAATATACAGTAAAATGTGTTTCTCCATTTTTGTTTGATTGAATTGCTAATCCATGGATAGAACTGGATCAGTGAGTGTCCTAACAGACAGACTCCACCCCAACACACTCAGGGTGGAAAAGCAGTGGTGCAGGAATGCATCAACTTTCCACTTTTTTTTTCCAGAAGCTCTAATTCCAAGATAGTCTCAGCCTTTCTGTGGTAATAGATGTGAACAGAAAATGCCTTTCAACTGACAGTTCCACCATCCAAGCTTACTAGCCCAGGCTGTCTCCCTTTGATCTTTCTTTCTGGAAATAAAAATCATTATCATGCTACCTAGCAGCAAATGCACATGTTTTACCTGGATAAATCTCTGGTAACATTCAGTGGCACGGCTGTTATTCATTGTAGATGTAAAATGTTCACTTGAGAAAGCCTCTTTTTTCTTTTTTTTTTTTCCTTATTTTATATTTAAATCCATGCATTCTTTGGCTTAAGTACTGAAATGTAACCCTACTTCTGCATCCGGAGGTCTGAGTAGACAGGAATGATCTTGTAATTAAATTGGGTAAGTTCTTTCTTAGGATGTATGTGACAGCATCTCAGGGTCACTATTTACTCCACCTTGTCACCTGGCTTATGCCTGACAGTTATTCCTGGGACTATGCATTGTAACATAATATGAAATAATAATACACAAGTCTGCTTTTAAGAAGCTCTCTGGAGCACTTTAAGAAGACCTTGTAATAGCGAATACTAGGGGATAGGAGTCACCTCCCTGGACTTTAACATTTAATCTCTTACATGCCTCTTGTAAGTTAAAGAGAGAGATGCAGAAGATGATTAATTTTAGGATTTCTCTTTAGCTGGTACCTAAAAGATTAACTAGATACCTAATCATCACACTGTAAAATCTAGAGGAAGTGAACAGCAGTCCTAGATAACTATCTTTAATGCTGATTGAGTCTCACCACTGGGGGGGCAGCGGGGAGGGCAATCCAGAAAACCTCAGCGGAGTAGATTTAAAAAGCTGACTTCACCGGGAAGGTTAGATTTTCACAGTAAACTCTCTAACAATTTGCAAGATTTAGGTTTCTCAGGTTAATTTCTAATGTCTTGATTTAATTTTTTCATACTTTTATTTTCACACATAACTAACACATGCAGCCAGGGAAAGGCTATGATGATTTTTCACCGGCAGACCCTTTTTTCAGCCTCAGAAACTTTATAAAACTGAAGGAAGGAAGGAAATTATTATTGAATCACAGTGATCCCTTACAGAATTCTGTCACAAATAAAACTGAAAACTGGGTTCAACTAAGGCATGAATTGTTTACTGAATGCTTATTTCCACAATTTCCACAAGTTTCCACTCGTTTTTTGTCGAAAATTGATAATCCTGGGTTATTCCGTTTTCCAAAGCAATGGAGTTTTACCAGCTTGCTCATGTTTTCCTGCTTTATGTAAGGATGTAAGATACTTAAGATTTCTGTAAGGAATTTGACTTTTTATCATGGATTTTCCAATGAAAAAACAAACTCTCCATAATATCAATAAAGTGCATGTTAAATGGATTAAGCACTAGCTAACGAACGTTCTCAAAGTAGTTGTCAAAGGGCAACCACGTCTGAAAAGGGATGTTCCTAGCACAGTTTTGCAGTCATTAGTATTAGACCAGACCTTGTTCAATATTCCCCTCAGTGGTCTGGAAATAAATATCAAATCACAGTTTTTCAAATGGTATATGGATTTGTAAAGTATCAAATAATGGTGGATAGGTGTTCATTCCAAGCAATCGAAACTGTTGACTACATCAGACCGTGTCATTTAATGAGTCCTAATGTAGTCGAAGAAAGAAGGTCACAGAGACTCTGAACTGAAGGCTATATCTCTAGCATTTGTAACTGTATCCTAGAAAACTATGATTGGAGGAAAAAATCTAGAGTCCAGAGCAGAACTAAAACAATTCAACGTGAGCTGCCTGTGGGAGGCTGAGATAAATCAGGCTAACGAAATCCTTGGTGCTGACTGCCAGGTAGAAGCATGGTTAGTTATACACCTGTTCCTTTTTTAAGCTTGTCCCTTTGAGTAGTCACTTGATATTAGAAGTTATTAATGGGTTTTGAACATTTGCACAGCAGAAACTAGACAAGATGTGAATTAACTGTCGCATACTGCCAAAATCTGGAGAAGTTCTTTCATTAGAACTAAACCTACCAGTAATTTCTTTTCACATGTTCATGGTTTGGCAGCAACATGGTAAGTGACAGATATTGGAGATCTTGTCTTAGAGAAAAAGCTCTAAAGAAACACCCCTCCAAAATTTTGTCTTTTAAATAATCTATTCATTATTCATACAAAAGACATACATGGTCATGTACCTTCCTTTATTTTGGGGGTAGCCTAGCACTGATAAGCACACATTACAGCAGCGTTGACAGCATTACCGTGGTTGTCATGCTTCTGCAAGCTAATCATACAAGTATCAAGACACCCAGTGTTTCAACATCGTTGATATGTTATCTACACACATGGTAGACTAGTGGGACAATGTTTATTAGCCCAGAAGACACAAGCTAAATGGTCTCCTTTAGGTTAAAGGTGAATCGTAATATTTATTACCTCTTATAATTTATTGCACTTATGCCAGCTAACAAACTCCCTGTTTCTTACAGGCTGAATTCCTTTTCATTTGCATAGTAAGGGGGCAAAAGGCTTCACAATTATTGGATTTTAATAGAGAAGCATCTCTATTAAAATATGTTGTTTACATGCGACATTGTCAAGACTGATACTAGAAGGATTCCTTCAGCTTTGGTGCCTACATTGTGAAAAAAGGTATGAAAAAGCTTAGAAGAGCAACAAAAGTAGAATCTGGAGAAAAAAATGCCTCCAAGTGAGAGGATGATCTTTTTTTTACCAAAAGGAAAAACACATTACTCACATTATATATACATATTGTGTATGCTCTTCATAGGGATTAAAAAATCTAAAATGGAAGTCTTTCATCTCATAAAAAATGTAATTGCTGGAAGCCTCTGGAAATTAAAGCTAGTCTACTCTAAACATAAACAAAACATTTTATGGTTTTAAACAAAGAGTGATAAAGCAATGAAAATACACTACTTAAATACACTGTCCAGGAAACGTACAGAGTTTCCATCATTTGATGTCTTCTAACACATAGTAGATAGCCATACATTAATCAAATATGACTAATTTGCATAAAGAGGAATAAATGGATGAGGTTCTATGGTATGGGTCATGAAGAAGTTCCCAGTAGATGCAGTTGTATCCTTTTGCTCTTGAAATCCATTAAGTTCCTGCAAATTTTGGGTCCCTCACTACAGGAGGGACACCAAGGTGCTGGAGCATGTTCAGAGAAGGGCAACAGTGCTATTGAGGGGTTGAGAGAACAAGTCTTATGAAGAGCAGCTGAGGGAACTGGGGTTGTTTAGTCTGGAGAATAGAAGGCTCAGGGGAGACCTTATGGCTCTCTACAGCTATCTGAAAGGAGGTTGTAGCGAGGTGGGGGGTCAGTGACTTCTCCTAAGTAACAGGCAATAGGACAATGCTGATGACACCAAGCTGGGGGGAGTGGCTGACACACCGGAAGGCTGTGCCGCCATACAGAGAGACCTGGACAGGTTGGAGATCTGGGCAGAGAGAAACCTTATGAAGTTCAACAAGGGCAAGTGTAGGGTGCTGCACCTGGGGAGGAACAACCCCATGCACCAGTACAGGTTGGGTGCTGACCTGCTGGAGAGCAGCTCTGTGGAAAGAGACCTGGGAGTCCTGGTGGACAACAGGATGACCATGAGTCAGCAATGTGCCCTTGTGGCCAAGAAGGCCAATGGCATCCTGGGGTGCATCAAGAGGAGCGTGGCCAGCAGGTCAAGGGAGGTCATCCTCCCCCTCTACTCTGCCTTGGTGAGACCGCACCTGGAGTACTGTGTCCAGTTCTGGGCTCCCCGGTTCAAGAGGGACAGGGAACTGCTGGAAAGGGTGCAGCGGAGGGCTACGAGGATGATTAGGGGACTGGAACACCTCTCTTATGAGGAAAGGCTGAGGGATTTGGGTCTCTTCAGTCTGGAAAAAAGACGTCTGAGGGGTGACCTTATCAACGCTTATAAATACTTAAAGGGTGGGTGTCAGGACGATGGGGCGAGGCTCTTTTCAGTGGTGCCCGGGGACAGGACAAGAGGCAATGGGCACAAACTGGAACATAGGAAGTTCCACCTAAACATGAGGAGGAACTTCTTTACCCTGAGGGTGGCAGAGCACTGGAACAGGCTGCCCAGAGAGGTGGTGGAGTCTCCATCTCTGGAGACATTCAAAACCCACCTGGACGTGTTCCTGTGTAACCTGCTCTAGGTGACCCTGCTCTGGCAGGGGGGTTGGACTAGATGATCTCCAGAGGTCCCTTCCAACCCTATGATTCTATGATTCTATGATTCTATGACAAGAGGAAACGGTTTCAAGTTGCGCCAGGGGAGGTTTAGACTGGATATTAGGAAAAATTACTTCACTGAAAGAGTTATCAAGCATTGGCACAGGCTGCCCAGGGAAGTGGTTGAGTTGCCATCCCTGGATGTATTTCAAAGACATGTAGATGTAGTACTGCAGGACAAGGTTTAGTGGTAACTTGGCAGTATTAGGTTTATGGTTGGACTTGATGACCTTAAAGGTCTCTTCCAACCAAAAAGATTCTATGATTCCATGATTCTAAATTCATTAATTTTAAGCCACGTGAGTTAGAGTCATGGGCAGAATAATTTAGCCAGGATTTTAGGAAACGGAGATCCAGCTGAGTGCCAAAGGGGTATGGGAGCTTAGTTCTCTTGAGATATACTTGAAAATCCTGTCAATACTATTAAAAGTTTGAGATACTTAGATTTATGGTTGTAAAATATAGGTGGAATGTTTCTGAAGATTTAAATTGTTGAAGTTCCTGAACTCTGTTGCCCAGGCCATTAATTGAAACACCTTTAACCTCAAAACACCAAGTCAGTTTAGATCAAGAGGTCAGATGAGTGTATTGATATAAATTTTGTTCTCACCAAATGTTTGTGCCAGTACACTGACAGCACACACCTAAGCACAAGCGAACAGCCTGTGAGAGAGGATCAGCATTATTTACTGTTGGGAATATTTATTGAGACAAAACTATGCAATGGTTAGAAAGGATCTAACCATTCAAAAGACCTTTTCACTGTATGGCAGGCTCCACTGTTTAACTTACACAAGACCTGTAATTCACTAGAAACAGTCGTCAAATAAACATTACACTGTTTTTTTAAAAAAAAATTATATTAAGATTTCTAAGGAAAATAACAGAATGTGAATTTAGAAAAACTCCAGTCTTGGCTTAATCCAAAATAAGAGAGAGTTCGTTCCTTTCTGAAGATCCATAAAAATATTGATATGGTATCATGAGTTCTTTCAAATGTCTCCTCCAAAACTGTGATCAGTGTAACATCGGTACTTCCTTTTTCTTGTTTTTTTGTTGGGGTGTGGTTTTTATTGTTGTTTTTTTTTCATTTGACATTTATTGTGAAATACTCTGCATTCCAAGTGCAGT
Organism: Chroicocephalus ridibundus; assembly: GCF_963924245.1. Taxonomy (NCBI): domain Eukaryota; kingdom Metazoa; phylum Chordata; class Aves; order Charadriiformes; family Laridae; genus Chroicocephalus; species Chroicocephalus ridibundus. The sequence continues at coordinate 120,637,928 of NC_086285.1, read as the reverse complement.
TAAGCTATCAAAGCCACCAGTTTTGCTCTCAGTCAGACTAGTACATGCCAAATAACTGTGATCACAGGAGCTGACCCTGGAATATTTCCTAAACAGTTAGCTGAGAAAAATGGGACTGTTCTTCAAACTCCTTTCTGGTTCTCAGCTGGAAAATTTTCTCTTGTTATTAAAATCAAGACAAATTAGATCATTTCAAGCTCCAGACTGCTGCAGTTGCATTAGAAGTAGAAAGCTGACCTTCGGCTTTGTTGTCTCAATGCTGCATTGCGTTATGCAGTGGAAACACATTCATAGCAACAGCCCTGGATGGACAGTACCTCTTTGATTAACCATGCATCTTGGTCCCAACGCTATCCCCCCGTCTGCAGTTACTTGCAGAAAGCTTTATCTTGCTTTCTTCTATGTCTCTTCTACACTGATATTCTTCCTATCATTTAACCCTAGAATTTGAAACAATATATTCAGAGTTTGTTGAGCCATAGGCTTTTTGTTTGTTTATTCTGTGTTTTCACAGCAGCAAAGCACTGGGATGCAGGTGGTGCCACAGTGGGGTACTCAGTAATGTAAAATGCATAAATAAAAATGATCAAAGAGCACTGGGGACCTAAAGTAGATCTCACAGTTGCTCTGGTTAAAAACTTAAACTTGTAGGCATGCACAACAGTATGGGATTACAGGTCATGCCCTAAAAGGAAAATCAGGAAATAATTGAATTCAAACCAGTGCTTTTATCTATTCCAATTCACGTTGTACTTCCTTATAAAAAGAAAGCACCTTCAAGGAGAAAGGCAAAGCAAGAGGGAAGTATTGTTCTTTTCAATACCAAGAAATACCTATTCTAAAAAAAATTGTTGCTTGTATAGATGTTACTTTTCTACATGTTATATTAGTGGTAATCATTTACACTGGCATTTACTTTTAACTGACAGATACAGCGTGACATCATTGTTTTACAGAGGCTTTTTTCCACTTGAATGATAATGCCACTATATGAATTCTTGATTACATTTTCTTGCTTTTTGACATTGTGTTTTGTATTTGTCATTTGTATATATACATATGTAAACAGCTTCACAGCAAATTCTATTTGCTGACTCACCTTGAGTGACCCATAACGTAACTGATTGCAGGATATGATACTATTTTGAAAGGCATATGAATTTAATATGGACGCTTGTCCCAGAAATTATTACAGTCTTCAGAGGAAAAAAATGTAGGAGGGAATATAAGATTTTGGAGTTGATATGAAAATATAGGAAGAAGGCAATCAAAAAGATGAATAATAACACACTTCACACTAACTCTGAAAAACACACTTATTGGTTATAGGGATAGAACAAGCAAATATTTCCTTTTTTTCCCATAGATAAATGAACTCTTATGTTACGTGCGTACTTACACAGACAGCTTTGAATTCTCAAGGGGCAGGAAGCCATGGAGCATCAAAAAACTGCTTCCATGAAATAATGTGGCTGTGGTTCACCACAAGCTTATGTGGTCATTTGAACATGTGTGATATAGGAGTAAAATGCAATGTGATCGCAAGTCAGCAGAGGACCAGGTGCTACCACCAGCCTGTGGTAAGAGGAAAAATAAGTCATTGACAAGGTTCCTGTTTGAAATGTGGTCTGGGAGGGACATGTCTTGGTTTCCAGTCTCATACACAGACACTTTCTTGGTTATTCCCAACTTCCTCTTTCAGCTGCTGACTCCAGAGGTGATGACTTCTCAGGCAATTTGGTCCTTGAAATATTCAGAGAAGCCCAGACTGTCTTCTGTCCTTTGTGGCTGGTGACAGAATTAGCCAGCATCAATTGCGACTGTAAGTACAACTCATGCCCTTTGTATTGGGAATTTTCTGTTTTAATATATACTCTGCTTTACATGTGCTTCTGGAAAGTGCAACAACTTCATTCGAAACACTCTTTCTTCTACCTCCCCCCAGCCAAGTGATCAGAAAGCTAACAAGGAAAAAGGTACATCCTCCTGTACCCACCCGCAAACATCTTAAGTTCCCTCCGCACTAATTTTTATATATGGCTAAGTTCCATGTAATTAATTTTACAACCCCATATTTTATTAATTTGTCTCCATTTGAACATACAGATAGAGGGTGTGTCCATTTGGTAAAATGAGACTTCGCTTTTGAAAACCGTAAGGTCAAAGCAAACAACAAATTTAGCAAGACAAGGTGAGAACTTGATCTTAGAAAGCATCTTTTTGTTCATTAAATATATCTGAGATTTTTTAGAGGTCTAACTGGGATACTTGGAAATTAAATGCTGAATGTCGTTTAACTTATTTTTCATACTGCCTGTCTCTGTTCAGTATGATACAGTATGACCTTCTATAAAGTAGATTGAAATAGAAAAAAGAACAATTAAGCACTCTTGCCTTTCCTTTTTTTTGTGTGAAATTCAAAATTTTAAATTATACTTTCCCACATTCCAGTAAAATATTGAGTTTCAGTTTTGGGGAAAATCTTACTATGTTATTCCTGTTTTGTTTTTTTTTTAACAGAGTAAGGGTAAAAAAAGCCTCAAGAACAACAACAAAAAACAAACAAACAAACACACAAAACCCCCAAAAATGAAACAAACAAACAAACAAAAACCAGAACAAACACACACAAACCCACACACACACCCGCCAAGCATGGCAATACTGCACCCCTATTCTGAAATAATAATGGGGTGTCAGAAACCTACCTAAAGACCTACCTTTATTCCCTGTGTGAATTCAAAACTTACTCTTACAGAGGTATGCAAAATGTCATCTATCTCTCACCTTGATATCTTTGTAAAGTTGTTTGCAGGGACGGCGTGCAGCTGTGCATCGGTAAGAAATGAATGGCAACTAGTTCTGCCCCGCTTTTATAGCACTCAACAAGATTGGTGCTTCTGTGAAACAATTATGTCCTTCGCAACCAACCCCGAGTCAGTGGGACAGGAAGTTGTCAGGAAAAAATGGAACTTTTTTTTTTTTCTTTTTCAGTTAATTGGTATTATCGTATCATGTCTCCTGCCAGAGACCTGCTGGCCACGCACAACTTAAGTTTTTCTTGGGCCACTCCATTGTACTAGCTACCTAAATCCACAATTCTGAAAAGGTTACATTCAAGAAAAGGGCAAATCAACAACAACTTGTGATGGGTGGGGAGCTACAGACAACCATTAACCTATTGTTAATCTATATACATTGATCTGTATTTGATCAATGTATATACCCTAACCATAAAAATAAATTCATGACACTGGGATTGTCCTTTTGAGTGTTTAACACATATAAAGGGCTTGGCTTTCTTTAGTTTATGGAGTTGTCTCCTCAGTCACCTCAGCCCTCTGACTCAAGTTACTAGATTTACGTTATTTTATATTGTTTGGGTATTCTAAAGTTTGTATGGTAGAAAACAAGAGCTATCAAAGATAAGAGACATCTAATAAGAGATTGCTGTTTTTTCTTCCATGCATCCTCTCCTTCGTTACATTTTACATCGAGCTTCAGAAAACAGAGCTGTGATATTTCTACATGGAGAAAAAACAACAGCATTATCAAGTTAAAGGCTGTATCTGTATCTCTGACTGAGGTATAAGGGCACAGCTCCAATGGCACTGTCCTACCTTGTTCTTGTGAAAGCATTTATTATGCGTGTGGCAAGATATCCTATAGATCAAATCAGCAAAATATCTCTGGGACACAGTAATGCAGCTTCAGCTCTTGATTCTTTTAGATTTGGTTTGTTTGCTATAGATGTTGGTTGTTACAAGGTGTCAACATCTCATTAGATTGTCTCTGACTTGGAATATTAGCGCCTTCATCACTGCCCTAATAATTGTTCCAGTCTGATTATTTTGGACTACCAACCTGTGAGTTTACATTCGCTGTAAAAACAAAAAAAATAAGGACAGGAAAAAAAAGAAAGCTGTCGAGTAAGAATCATTTTCTGTGCACCTTACTGATTCCTATTGGTAAACACATAAAGCATTTGCAAACTACAGAAATGCTTCATCAAGCTTTTTGAGACATTGACAGAATTACATTAAGAGTTTTCTTTTTTTCATATTATTGTATCTTTTCCCTAGTCTATGGCAGATGTATATGGTATCGGGACTAATGGATGCATTTACGAGCATAATTGGATGCACCTTTCAGTAACTGGGGAAAAATGTATAGCAAAATATAAAATACAAGTATTCCATGATATACTGCTGTGACAATGAGTCTTCTTGTCCAATTAGCATAGGAATGGCATTCCTGTCTATTCTAGCTCATGGGGAAACAGTGACTGTCAGCAAAAGGTAAACTGTGTCTAATCTCAGTTTGAAAATAGCCTGCATATATTCTATATGGAAATCAGTAAACTAACCTCTTTGGTTTTGCTAAAAATATGATTCCATAATATTGAACCTTAAATATGCCTACATTTTTCATTTTGAATACAAATACATTTGCCAGTAAAAACACTCTAAGTTTGCATTTTACATACATAAAAGCTTTGGTTTGGAATTCATATCCCAGTGTGGTGTTCATCCTTCCCACCATACAAAACAATATATGGTAAGTTGGGGGTTTGGGCTTGTTGGTTTCTTTTTTGCTTTAGTGTCTTCTAAAAAACAATTTCCAACGTATTATGATTGATAAGCAACTGGTAAATCTGATGAAAAATCTTTACGTATTCAGTTCGACTTCCCTTCCCTGGAAGAGACAATTCCATCTACTACATGTCCATAGCATTGAACTGAACGATCCACAGTTGCAAACACTGACAGGGCATCTAGAAATTATCCCAGCAGGGTGGGTGTGAGCAAAGGCATACAGACCCTCTGTGGTCCTGCATGCAGACTGCACGGCAGGCAGGGATATAAGCTGCTTCTTTCCAGGAATTCCCAGCTTGCAGGATACCCTCCCCAGAACACGCGGCTCAGAAAAACAGGAGATCACAGTAGGGTTACCTCATTTCATAATCAGAACGAGTACAGGCCGGCAAACTCTGTGAGGGATGACTTGCATGTGGCTGAGGTTCCCTTCCACCTTTTCAGACATCTGAATTTTATATGCAATGCTATGAAACACTTTTTTCCTTGGTAATTGGGGTTGGGAAGGCCACAGAAATATTTATGCTTGCTGTTGTTAGATAGGGCTATACATGGAGATAGGCATATGGGTGTAACTATTTTGCTGGGCTTCATCCACCTTTCTTCAAGTCAAAGGGTATTTTGGTGAGGGAAGAAGTAGCCATCTTGTTTTATTCACCTTAGAAGTGCTGCTTAATCCATGTACTTAGGAGATGAGATACTGAAATACCGCATACATGGGCGGATGGGTGATACTGGTGTTCTGTCAAAAGCAATTCCTAAATGAGGAACAATGACATTCAAGAGTTTAGAAATCACCCCTGAGCAGACTTGTATACTAAGCCTCAGAATCAAAAAACGACTGCTTCCCCTATACACGCTTTCATACCATTTCCCCAAACAGTAATTCCTGGTCACCCTACAGGATAATATAGACAAACCTCTACACCAGCTAGAGGATGATGCTTCTTTAAAATACTTAAGTACTCTTGCTAACCCTGGTTGTGATACATAAAAATATTTTGGTCATGGAAAGTATCAGGGAACAAGATATTAAGAGCTATAGCTTCTTATGCTATAATATATTAACCCAATAAACAGAACTGTCTGACAGCCACAGTAAGTTTGGGGTTTCTTTTACAGATTGAGCACATTATCAATATATTAGCATGCCCGTCCTGGTTCCTGTCCTCCCTTTTGACTCTTCTGAGTGGGAGAGGAAGGATCCTTAAGTAAAATTTACCGAACTCTAGGCTGCAGGCATGCGGTGCAGGTAGCAATTTCGTGTTTCAGAACCTCCCCTTACGAGCACAAAAATGAGACAATGAAGCTACAGATCTGATTTCCATGTGTCACTGGGAATAGACTGCATTTCAAGGGGGAACTCATAAGAGGAGTTTCTCAAGAAAACTCTGTGGAGTTATAATCTATCAAAACATTTCAAATATGAAGAAGAAGAAGAAAAGAACATGCTCCATTTCTATATTTTGTAAGTGAAGTGTTTAGTATTTGGCTTAAATGACTTTTCATTTCACTGCTTCTTTTGTAGCTGTAGAATATTACTAAGTTAAAAAAAAAAGTAATCTTATTCAAAATAAAATAAATCTAATAAAAGAACTGTTGACTTCTTGGCTTTTTTCACTGGTAAGTATTGAAGCCATACTTTGAAATATCAAAATACTTCTCAAAATTGTTCAGGTGATTGATTGTGGTATACTTAAAACTCTTGCACCCAGGCAGCAACAGCAAACCGAGTTTCTCTGTTGAAGAGATCCTGTAATGCATAGACCTATACTTAGCGTACAGTTGCAAATTTGCATGCAAATAATGTGTATTTAGTGTCGGTGCTCAGGTGCTGGCCGTGGCTGGCTGCAGGGGTGGCCTCCATGAAGAGAGACCTGGGCTGCCCCAGCTGGTTCCAGACTACTCCAACCGACCCACCACAGCTCCTCAGCCAAGGTGGTGGTGCCTCTGGGGAAGTATACTTAAGAAAGGGCAGAAAATGCTAGGGAGAGAGAGAAGCAGGTTAAAAAAGAGTGAGAAAGAGCAGAGGGGACACCAAGGTTAGAGGAGTTGGTGCTCCATGGCACATCCACAAAGGGACAGTGACCCGTGGAGGACCCCTGTGGAAGCAGAGGAAAAGGGTGATAAGGAAAGGGCGGCAGAGACAAGCCACCATGCCCTGGCCACAACGCCCTTCCTCCCCATTGCCTCACTGAAGGGACTGAGTGTAACCTGTGGTGATAAGGAAGCAGGGAGGAGACGCACCTGCAGTGGAAGAGTGAAGTTGAGTCTAGGAGTGAAGCTGAGGCAACTGACACCAACTGAAAGAGGAAGAAAAGGTGTTTTCCCTATATGTGTAAATGCTTGTTTCTTTTCTTGTTTGTTTTTGTATCCCAATATCCTAATCAGTAATCAAATATTTATATTAATTGATGATAAATGAAATTAAATTCCTCAAAGCCAAGTCTGTTTTGTCCACAGAGTAATTGGTAAGTGGTCTCCCTGTCTTTTTTTTGACCCTGTTGGGGAAATTTTTATGGTACCCCTCGAGGCAAATTAAACACACGTTTGTTCTTAAATAAAAAGAAAAATAATAATGAACAATTAATTGGGCTGAGTCCTTCCTCAATGCACAGTTCTACACTTGCACCAGCACCACTCCTGAGACCAGTTGCATGGGGGACCTCAGCCGGGCCCTGCTTCATGCCCGAGCCCAGCTCTGCTGCCCAAAGGTGGCCCCTAAGCTTGGGCCCCTAAGTGCTCCCATTCCAGGATGATCTGCAAGACAATGCTGAATGGAAACTACACTCCCTTGCAAGGAGTCTGGTCCGCCTCTGGCTTTCCTGCTTCCAGCCAGTTCAACCCCTTCTTGCAGTTGGGCCTCCTTGCCCTCCATGCTAGATCATTCCTTGGTCACAACTTTCCACTGCTGAGCAGTTGCAATTAGAATTTCCCCTTCCATCCACTAGCCTTGTCTCTCTCCCTCTCTCTCATTCTTCCTCTTTTCTCCTCATCCATGTGCTGCCGGAGGGGATGGGGTGAGTGAGAGGCTGTGCAGGTGCTTGGCTGTGAGCTGAGGCCAGCCCACCACACACATGGCAAGCCATTTGTTCTTGCCAAATGTGCGTTTATGGTCCCAAATTACTTACTTTCATTGTGGAGACATGGGTTCACTGTTTAGTAAATGAAGTCCCCACTGTAGATCTGCTGATGCCTGTCCTTTTTGAAGATGAGGGGGTTTTGGGTACAAAGGGGTGCAACTCTGACTTTCTCATGTGCATGCTTCAGAAACAGAATGAAATGTGCTCCCAAGAGAAATTTCTTACTACGTCTCGCCTTTTCAGCAAGACATAGCAAAAGACATTACTTACAACATACAGTAATCTATAATATTAACAGCTGTCAGTGTATTAAAAATAGTTTAGATGTTAAGATTTATATAGATAAGAACACATTGAGGTTGGGGAGACTTGCACAACAGGAGCAAAAGCAAAACACTTGCTCTGACTCCATAAAATCAGGAAACCCTGAAAGAACATTTTGTCTGTAAAGCGTTTAGGATCTTGATTAAAGCCATTGTTTACAGCCTAGCAGAGACACTATTATATCAGCAAGGCCAGTTTCACTATCAGGCTCATCAGCACAATACTGCCAGCAGGGACATTTTAAAAGGGCTCTTCAGTTATGCCCTAAAGTAGTTTCAATATCTATACTTTAAAAATATGATCAAGAATGTATAAAAATCAAACCCCGTATTTCATGCTGATGTGTTCCAGTGCATTACTGTCAGACTTTAACCATGAAAGGAATAGCCCCTCTGTGCAAGGAGAATAGCTAGGAGATGATTCAGAGAATAATAAAAGAAGCTTCAGGAAATGGTTATGAAATACTGAGTTTATCCAGCAAATATGAACACAGCTTAGGTCTATGAAGTACTTGTGATTAGCACTGCTGTTCTTTCTAGACCATTAAAAATTAGCTTAGCTGGCCATTAGACAGACTATGGTTACTCCCCCCTTGAAACCCTCCACTGGTTCTTCAGCAAAACATCTCACAATTTCTTGTCGTTGCTTCAAGGTCCTGTGATGAAATTTAGGTTTCAGACTACACTTCATGTCTGTTTCTGCCACTGAGAACACCTATCTTATGTGTGAATTTGGCCATCTTCAATAGTTAGTTCTCAGACTACACCCTTTGAACTGACCACCCTTCTAATATCGGCCTGAATGTCAAATCTCCATACTTTACTTTTAGACTGAAAGCTACTTGAAGCACATGATTGGATTACCTTGAAGAATACTTGTATTAGTGCTGAGTGACTAGCACTTACATTGTTGTCCAAGTCATATGAGGAGAGGCTGAGGGAACTGGGCATGTTTAGCTTGGAGAAGAGGAGACTGAGGGGAGACCTCATTGACCTCTACAACTACCTGAAAGGAGGTTGTAGAGCGGTGGGTGTTGGACTCTTCTCCCAGGTGAATAATGACAGGACCAGAGGAAATGGTCTGAAGTTGCGGCAGGGGAGGTTTAGATTAGATATTAGGAAGAATTACTTCACTGAAAGAGTGGTCAGGCACTGGAACAGCCTGCCCAGGGAGGTGGTTGAGTCACCATCCCTAGAGGTACTTAAGTAACGTGTAGATTTGGCACTTCAGGGCATGCTTTATTGGCAGAGATTGTAGGGGGTTGGGTTTTTGTATGTGTGTGTATGGTTGGACTTGATAATCTCAAAGGTGCTTTCCGACCATGAAGATTCTATGATTCTATGATTCTATGATTGTTAGTCATTTTTTCCCCACAATTTTTGTGACAGAAAAAAAAAGAAACAAACAGGAAAAACTGATCGTTTTAGGTTAACATAGATTTATTTTCTCTTTTTTATTCTCTGAACTGAACATGTGAGAAAAAAGTTCAAAACAGAAAAGTTGCTAATTGTTGGTTGATTTTATCCTTTTAATTATGAAGTGAAATTTCTAAACAAAAGGTGTTTTTTTGAACAAAGGACAAGTCTATATCAGGGATGCCTCTGAATGAGTTTTCAGAGAAAGCCTAGACATATCAGTGCAATGGTCCTTCTTCAGGGTTTATAGCCTACAAATCTAATTGATCTGTGTGGATATAGCTTCCACTGAAAGGGCTAACTGTGGTATTGCAGTATAGCCATGCCTAGAAAGTCTGGATATGTTACTTTTAAAACCCTATGAAATTAAATGTTTCCACACTTCAGAATTTGTGTCAACTCGATTTTCTTGCAGCTCAAAATTTTCACTGAATCACTAAATAAAATTTTGTTCAGTCCAAAACTCCATTTTAAAATTAATAATCTATGCATCAGAATAGATGTCTACGGCTTTTCTATGTACATGAGGAGTACAAAGAGTTATCTTTCCTCTTCTTGAAGAACATGCTTTACATTGTTTTTTCATTCCTGATTTTATTTCATTATACCCCAATGCATAGACATAAATAATGGGAGAATCAGCAATATCAGCAGCAGATATGTCTCATTCCAATTAATAAAAAAAAAAGTAAAACAGGTAATGGGCAATTTTCTGTATTAGCTCAGTATAATTGGAATTGTTTGATTCAATCCAGCAGTGTGCGCTGTGAACAGGATCCTGATGGACTTAAATCAATACATTTTCACTTGGTACGGTTATTTATCCATCTTTAAAGTGTCACAGTACTGTCAAGGACAGACAAGTAGATGTGTGAAAAAAATTCACAGAGAACCGCTCTTAGAAGTATGTGTTCTGTTAATTGTGATAAAGTTTAAAACAACATAATAAACCAAACATCAGACTCATTAATGAATGGACATGCAACTGTTGCCAAATATACCATAAAACTAATTACTGTTAGTTGGCAAATGGTGTAGGGTAAAATGACTTGATGTAGAGTAAGAAGAGTGAGAGCTGACAGGATACTCTAGAAGCTGAAAGCTTTCTATGTATGTCAAGAGAACAGCAGACACATTCATCTGCCACTGAGAAACCTTAGCTACTTGAAGTAAAGGATAGCATTATTAATACCTGCTTCACAGTCTAGACAGGACCACTCTAAATGCAATTATTTGAAAATGATAACAAATATATTACTGACAGCTGATTAACTGCTTATTAACTGTATCTGTAACCATCACAGGATGCAGAAAATGAAGTAGAAATCAAGGGGTGAGTAACAAAGTAATGCACCCAGTTTATTAAAGCATTGTTTGGAAGCCATAAATAAGTGGGGATATTTACCAGTAAAAATGAGCATTTAGGACTGCCATGGTAATGATCCACCGATTTTTAAAAACACCATTTTGAACCCTCTCCTAAAGCTCCAACTTCTTGTTCATTTTTCAATCCTATGAGATTAAGAGCACATATGGATGTAATACTGATTTTCCCTAGTTTTGTATTATTCTGCTTGAGTTTGGACATAATCGCAACCAAAATGCATGCTATTAGTCATTGTCTCATATTTTTCTGTAATAATAGCTTGAAATTTTTAGGAGTAATGCCACCTTCAAAGTATTAAGGACAAAGCTGTTTATGTAGGGGTCTAATATGATCCCAGTTTATGAAATCAATATAACTTAATTATTTTGTGTTGATCTGGTGAATTGAATGTGACCATCACTGAAATTTTCCCTCCTTCTAGTGTTTGCTCATTAGAAAGAAGCAACACACTTTATTTACAGATTTAGGACTGAGACTGTAACTGGACAGGTATTCTTTATGACAAGGTCTTAAATGTAAATAATGACAGTTCCCCCTACCCACTTACTCCTCCTTATTTAATGGTCTTATGGATTACTGACAGAGTGAAACCATAGGCCGTGCCAGAGGGAGTCTAAAGGGCTAACACATGAATGGATTTTTTTTCCCTAGTAACCAAAAAACCATTGAAAGTTAACCAGCCAAAAGATGTTATTGTTCAACACTGCACTTCAACCAACTAAAAGAGTAAACAAGGACAGTTTTTCCTGTTCTGTCACTAACTCTTCTGCAAAAATGGCTTTTCATCAATAGAGAGAGAGAGACATTGTTCAGAAATGTTTAGTCTATAACAGACACTGATAGTTTTCCTAATATTAAAAAATACAGGTACCACGTCCTTATACAAAGCTGCTCCTGATCTTTCAGGAAATGGAAAGACCCCTATTTTATATCACTATGAAGTGTATCAAAGCAAAAGTGTAATTTCTAGTTGTTTCTTAAAAAGAGATATTGTGGTGAACATTATGAGAGCCATTTTCAGAGCTAATAGTCCTATTTCCTTTCAGAAAAGTTTTTTAAAATCTGTGGCTATATAGTCCTACCTGAAAGCACATCTCCATTTTGTGACACATGCTGTATACATAAATTAGGGAGGACAATTTCACTGAAAAGTGAATAGGAACAGTTATCCCTTGATACTCCTGCAGTTTTAATTTAACTCGTCATATACACACATGCATGCAAGGTGTGGGCATGTTTCACACACAATTACATGCTCTGTACTTGAAATAGTCCTATTGTTATTAAATTCATGCACCTATGCAATGTTATTTACTTTTGTTTGATATCATAGACTGCTGAAGGGTTTGGTTTGTTGTTTTTTTTTCTCCTGAGCCCCTAGCATTTCATGCAGTCCCTCTCGCTCATGGTATAGTGTCTGTGTAAAAGCAAGCTTCTCTAGCCACTTGACTGCACTGAAATCACAGACACCTTATTTAACTCTGTGACCACAGAAATCAGTTTCCAATTGAGATGTAGCCCGGAATAGGAATTGTGGGCATTGGTAGGAATTACAGTGTAGGCAATATAATTTTCTGTAACAAGAAACATTTACAGGAATAACCTAAGTCATATCATATCAGACCAAAGACGCAGTTATCCCAATTTTGTGTACCTGCCATTGCCAATTGCAGATCTCTAGTGAAGACTGCAAAGGCACTCCTTAAAATATACACCAAATCTATAGCAGTCAGTGAGTCTGTGTAGAAAGGTACTACTCTTGTGTAGCTGTCAGTGAATTTTTCCTTTCATGCATGTGACATTCAGTTTTTTTCACTCAGAGTATCTCTAATGTCCTGTGGCAGAGAATTCCATAGAAAGCTCTATCTGAAGAAGTATCTCCTTTTATTTGTTGAGAACTTGACACATACTTGTCTTGTCGGATGTCCCCTACATCTTGTGTTGGGAAAGACAGTAAACAATCTTTCCCTATTTACCTTCTCCCTGACACTCATGACATTCTGCCATATCCACCTTACATCATTTCTCTTCCAGGCCACACTGCTTTATTTAATCATCCTTCATACAGAAACCATGTCATACCTTTGATCATCCTTGTTGCCCTTAGTGTAACTTTTCTTGTTGTAATATCTCTTTTCTTATAAGAAGGGACCAGAATTGTTCAAAAATATCTAAGATTTGTACTCATTTTCATCCTGGGAGGTCAGAAGATTTGAGCTCTATCATCTATTAGGAGGGATTAGATTTCTATCCGATAGCGTACCAAGCCTGTCACTCTACTGTGAGATACAAGGCGAGTTCTTAAATCATAGTGCTATCTTAGCGAAGACTTTATCTGTCCGGGAGTAGAATAATTCCCCAGGTTGCTTTCTAAAATCCCTCAAGTGTTTTAGTGTGTATCTGCATTACTGTCTTGCTCTCTTCAACAGGTTTTAATCACCTGGTTTCTTGGAGCTTGCTTCATCAGGGGTTCATTGTTAGAAGTTAATGACCAGTGGCTGAAGCTTCCCTTTATCTTAACCAAAGGATTTCCCTCAGGTATGTGGTTTCAATCCCAAAGGGCCATTCAATAAAGTGAAGAAAACGAGGTGCAGAGATCTTTTCATTTAGGCAACATGTTAGTTTAGTCTTTCACTTTATAAATATTCACAAAAGTAGAAAAACCAGAATGTCATATCATGAGCATAAAATAGAATCATAGAATCATAGAGTCACAGAATCATAGCATTATTTTGGTTGGAAGAGACCTTTAAGATCATAAAGTCCAAACACAAACCTGGGACTGCCAAGTTAACATTAAACGATGCCCCTCAACACTACATCTACACGTCTTTTAAATACCTCCAGGGATGGCAAGTGAACCACTTCCCCGGGAAGCCTGTTCCAATGCTTGACAACCTTTTTGGTGAAGAAATCGTTCCTAATAATGAATCTAAACCTCCCCTGGGGCAACTTGAAGCCATTTCCTCCCGTCCTATCACCTATTACTTGGGAAAAGAGATCCACCCCTGCATATTGCCTGTAAACTCTGCACTAGCTACCTTAAGAGACTTCCTCAGCAAAACTCATCCAGAATTCACTTTTTGGATAAAATAATGAATAATAATAAAAATTATAATAATAATAAAAATAAATAGCCTTCCCACAAGGCTAATCTATGAAGGGATTGATTCTGTAAAGGATATATGATGCACATACAGGCTTCCAGATACAAAAGTTCTGTGCTTCAGAATGCAAACTCTTTTCCAGAAAGACCCCAAAAAGTTGAGCCGTATCATCCGGCAGGATAGTCTAGATTTCCATCACTTCTCTCAAATAGACTAACTGCAGAATGAGGCAGACACACTGGCGGGACACTATCCCACACCTTTCCCAGAGCTGGGGCTATAACCGGCTCATTTGCACAATGACAATTCTTGTGTACCTATAACTCCACGAGCTTGTCCTGGGATAGCTACAGTCCTCCACAAACAAGCTGTGCAGTCACAATTCAAGAACGTATGCCCACACACAATCTGTACCCTGCTGAGTGGGCAAATAAATAGCAAACATAACAAATGAATAATATAGCGCACAATTCAGTGCCTCATAACTACATAAAATCATACATAAGGGGAGAGAACACAATACCTTCAGTGACACTTTACATCTCTTTTCTGCATTACTGTTAACACCCCCTGGAAAACAAATTCGTATCTGGAGAAAGTACAATTCCAAATGTGACCAGAATAGAAATTACTGTGGTTTAAAGGTAAATTTTATTCTATACCTGAGTGATTTTCTTTTTTTAGATAGAGACTGTTTCTCCTGATTTCACTGCAATTTTGCTATTAATTCTTCTGCACAAGGAAGGAACCAGCTACCGTAACATTCAGAACAGCCTTAAAAAATGGTGACATGTGACCCTTGCTATGGTTGCGATACGGAGTCTGTTGTCTACAGCAGAACAAGGCAAGACTAAGCACTGGTTCTCTTTAAGCCACAAAGATCTGGTTATTCCACAGGGAAAAATAATTACTTTTTTTATATTTTCATGCCCTGAATATATTTTTTCCCTGAAAAAAGATTATGAATAATAATAATATAGCATTAGAAGAATATAATGCAATATTTCATTACTTGAATTTCAAACAAATATATGCATGCATAGTTATTTTGTTTTCTGTATATCATGCATTTGGAGTAACCTTAAATACCCTAAATTTAACTTGCAAGGAAACTTAAATTCAATATTAATTCCAGTCTTTGCATGCAATTTATATTGTTCACCTGGTTTTCTCATCTTTCTTGAAGACAATTAGTGATATGCCCCAGGGATTTTACAACTATATGTATATGAATGCTGGGGAGGACTACAGGACTTGCAAACTATAAATGTAATATATGTTAGTTCATATATATATATATAAAAAAAAAAAAAAAAAAAAAACAAACAAAAAACCCCAAAACCAAACAAACTATGCATGTAATATATGTTATTTTATGACACAGTTTTCTCTTACCATAAAATTAAAATTATAGCAATACACAAGATATGTCTTGTAAGGTATGAACGGATGAAACGCTTAGAATTTTCAATTCTAAATGAAATATTTATCTTTTCCATTTCTGTTGCTTCTCATTCTCTCACTCTTACAAATAGAAATTAATGTACTCATTTTTCCTCCTGATGGTATTTTTATTGTTAGGACTTTAAAAAAATTGAAACGTATTTAACTACTAAGATAATGCAAAGCTAAATGGTCTCACTAACACGGCCTCTTTACAGTGAAAAAGATCTTGGAGACAAACTTTGGTTAGAAGTCCTGCTTATGATCTTGTTTATTATGATCTTATGGGTGTAATCCCAGCATTTTCCCAATAGTTGCACCTGAAGATGGGCTGTAGATCTACATTTATGAAACAGCAGACAGTATGTAATTTGTTCTCTATGAAAAAATTGTTATTTACCGAAGCGACATTCTGTCATTTATACTTTTGTTCTCTGTTTCAAAGGTTTTGCAAAGCTAGTGTCCTGAAACTCAAATCCAGAGTTTATTATACATTAAAATACAACTTCTCCAAGGGTCATTCTGAGAAATCTCCTTATACTCTCAGCACATCCCCTGCACTCCTCTGTTAGACTGCCCATCTTTTCATATCTGAACTCATTTCCCAGTAGACTCCATTGCTGCTTCTCTCTGATCTTAATTTTGATTTGGAGAAGTGGCGTGAAGCATATGCTTCCCAGCTGGACTTTCTGCGGTGGAAATTTTATCTGTTCATTGCATTCAGATCCAAGGGACATTAAGGTCCCATGAAGGCAAAGTTCATCATGAGAAACTATCTGGCTTTCCTCTTCTCATTTTTTCAGTAGCAGAATCATAATATTACTTATTTTAAAAGCTTCAAGTAGTGTCATGCCAAAACTAATTTTTTCTCGTTCTGGATCTGATCCAGAGAAAGAGTCACAGATTCATATAAATATACTTTTTAGAATATAGAACAAAGGAATGCTTCACCTAAAATACACATTTCCTACTATAATAAAAAAAAAAAGTTTCTCTGTGATAAAAATGAACATGTTTTTGAAAGACATATGAAAAAAGTTTTTTTGCATTGTATCACACCAGAGAAAAATAACAGGGACTGGTAATTTAAGTTATCATAGAATCATAGAATGGTTTGGGTCGGAAGGGACCTTAAAGATCATCTAGTTCCAACCCCCCTGCCATGGGCAGGGACACCTCCCACTAGACCAGGCTGCTCAAAGCCCCATCCAGCCTGGCCTTGAACACTTCCAGAGATGAGGCAATATGTAATACATATGGAGGAACAGTAAGGGATAAGGCAGTAAGCCTCAATAGGAGTTTACTTCTCTTCATTCATTTTGTTTGTGGGAAGTTGTAGACAAAAATTTTCAGTAATTTTCTTGTTACAGTTAATCTCATAAAATCAATAAAATATTTACATAAGAATAAATGGGAATTGCCTCTTGCAAAGTTAAGAGGGCTAGAAGAGGCAATATTACTTCATCAAGAGTTATTAGTTCATAAATAGTTAACTCTTCCTTTCAAAACCACAAGACTGATTAGATTATACATTCTGAGCTAGTACCAGTGCTACTAGTGCATTTTTAAATTTTTTAAAATGTTTAGAGAAAGCTGTCAGTTAAGAAGAAAAAAAAAAAAAAGGAAAAAGAAACAAAACCAAACCCAAACAAAACCCCCACAAGCAAACATTCTTAGATTTTTAAGGAAAAAATGATCTTTCATTTCGCCAGTTGATCTGAATTACAAGTCTCCTGCCTTAGATGAACACTTGATACCAGTTGGAGGTCCTGAGTGCGCAGAAGGACTGAAGTCAGGGGACTAAATCAACTCTTCATCTTCAAGGTCTCTATGAGCCACTTCAGAGATTAATTCTGTTATGCTGTGAAGAGCAGGGTCTATGTTGGTTGAGTGGATCCTTTGGAAAGCATGCTCTACTCCATGAAAGTTCCCAGAACACAAGCATCTTCCTCAGTAGACCCGAGGGGGACCATCTGCAGGCAGCCTGCAAGCTGCCAACACATTGGCTGGAGGACGGGAGATGGTGAATTAGAGCTCATTTTTTACCTGACTGTAGCCCCACAGTGGGAAAAAAGAGAAAAGTGAAGGAAAATGATACGGCCAGTCCAGATGGAGGTTGCTGGTGTTAACATTTCACAAGCTTCTCAAATATTTAGTTTAAATTATTTAATGGGATGTTCAGTTAAACATCTAATGCCACAGGATTCTCATTCAAAATTGAAAATTCTGATGTTTAGCCATAATTACTAACCAGTACCTGGCTCTTGTATCTAAGAATATCAGTGGTTTCTCAAAGCATTGTGTTACTTAGTGAGAGGTGAAAAACTAAGTCCTGCTGCAGGGATTAGCACTTCATGGTTGTGCAGATGCTAAAAGAATCTTAAGTCAAATGTATTCTGGGGGGACTGATACTGCATTAGGCATGTAACTATATAATAAACAACAGCACAATGTATTTAAGAGGTTCATGAGTTTAAGAAAGGGTTTCTGTATTGAAGATTTAACTTGAATCCAAACCATCACCATTCCTGCTGCACAGGAACTTTGTATTACTGGGTGGAAGGAGATGCCTGATGCCATTTTTAGCAATTTTGGACGGTTATTCGTACCACTCCCAATTTAAACCTTAGTCTAAAATGTCAGTCAATTAGAAACACTGACATTCCTTCAACTTTCCATCATATTTTTATTAATTGTTCTCATAGATTTTGATCAAAAATGGAAATACTTAATCCTACCAAAACAGTCCTTTAATGTTGCATTTTAATTTACGGGATAGATCTCTTAGAAATGCTCTTCTAGTCCCTCTGGGAAGTCCATTCCTTCCCTTTGAGCTCTTTTGAAGATATTAGTTCAGTCAGCCCTTTAGAAAACAAAAAAGGTACCTAAACACAGACTTGAAAGCGTTGAAAAGGCTGCTCTTTTAAAGGGCTTATCTTTTATTTTCTATTTATGGACTAGAAACTCAACATTTTAAGAATCTATAGCTTCCTAATGCTACTGTGTGGGAAGTCACCTGGACCTTAAAGGAAAATATAATGAAAGAGAAGGATTTCACCCTAAGTATGTAATATGAGGGGTCTGAATTACAGATGAGTCCCAAGTAATATTCACGGACCATTCAGAGATGTTAAACTAGTGCATGATGTCTTCTAAAATGTATTTAAATTAGATGTGTAAATAAATTAGAGTTAAAGAGTGGGTATATTCACCATCAACTAGCTGTGGCTTTTTTTGAGTAGTTTCATTCAGAGGGATTAAAATTCAGTGGGATAATTTTCTGCTCAGAGCTGTGAAGATCAGTTCAGCCACTTTTACATGTAACTTAAAATGAAAAAAAGCCCAGGATTGAAACTAATTTTGTGGTAGAAGGTGTATAGCTGTTTTATCATAAAGTCTTGGCTTAGAGGACTGCAGAAAAAGAGAAGAAAATGGAAAATAGTTATTATGAACCCTCTCCTGCATACACACCTACATATACATATGGACATCTATCACAAGCCTTCAAAGCCAGGAAAATAATAATCTGTTACAGCCAGATTCCAAAAAGAAGGTGTTTTAATGAAAAGCAGTGTTTGCCCATCAAAATATAGATTCACTACTCAAATAATAAGTAAATTTTATTCCTCGGGTTTCAAATAGGTGTAAGATCTGCAATATTGTTATGTAGTGCACTGGCCCATTATGTTACATTATTGAACACTACTTCTTATTTCTTTAGTGCACCATCTGTTCATAACGGTTTCAATAATTGGCTCCCATGGATAATATTAGTGTATAACAGAAAGTAAAGTTTGCTGATAATTCCCAAGGACATTGTTTTAAACAGTAATCTGATATATAGATAAGAAAGCGTCAACATTTAGCAATTGGGAATAAGGTAGTACACTTGGCTGGATACTCTGTACAGAAACTGATTTTCTCTAATGTGACACCTAAACTAGGCCATGTGCACTGGAAAAGAGCCAAAATCTAAATCAAATTGTAAGATGCTGACATTTGTCAGGAATTATGTGATTCAGTGTTATAAACCTACTAAAAAACAGAGCAAAATTTATTTTTTAACCATAAAAATTCAGTTATTCTTTGACAGCTAAACAAAAGATAACAACTTTTAATTGATGGAAAATATTGGATCATGTTTGTGGATGCAAAACTGAATGAGAACTGGCAATATACCCTTGCAGCCCAGACAGCCAACCTCATCCTGAGCTACATCAAAAGAAGCGTGGCCAACAGGTCAAGGGAGGTGATTCTGCCCCTCTGCTGCACTCTCATGAGACTCCATCTAGGGTACTGGATCCAGCTCTGGGGCCCCCAACATAAGAAGGACATGGACCTGTACATGGAGTACCGAGTACAGAGGAGGGCCACAAAGATGATCAGAGAGCTGGAACACCTCTCCTATGAATACAGGCTGAGACAGTTGGGGTTGTTCACCTTGGAGGAGAGAAGGCTCCAGGGAGACCTTGTAGCAACCTTCCAGTACCTAAAGGGGGCCTACAGAAAAGGCCTCCTCTTTATCAGGGAGTATAGCAACAGGACAAGGGGTAACGGTTTTAAACTGAAAGAGGGTAGATTTAGATTAGATACTAGAAAGAAATGTGTTACTGTGTGGGTGCTGAAATACTGGAACAAGTTGCCCAGGGAAGTTGTGGATGCCCCATCCCTGGAAGTGTTCAAGGCCAGGCTGGATGGGGCTCTGAGCAACGTGGTCTAGCGGGAGTTGTCCCTGCCCGTGGAAAGGGAGTTGGAACTAGATCATCTTTAAGATCCCTTCCAACGCAAACCATTCTATCATTGTACATAAACCATGTCCACAGAAAATGATTATTACTTACAAACGATAACAAAAATGCAAATATTGTCATTCTGACAATAAATAGTAATATATGGGTTTTTTTAGTCTATTGTGTTAACATAGAATTTTTTTTAGTTTGATTAGTTGTTTTACTTTTTAGAGGCTAGAGGTTTTACATAGTTCAGTGTTATTCAACAAGAAAATAAATGAAATAAAGCCTTCATGTGATTTCAGTCTTATTATCTGAACCTTGAATATCTCATCTTGCTTGACTTCCATCTTATAAGTTGAACAAAAATAGCACAATGCTTATCCATGGAGTGTGCTGTTGCCAAGTTCATTGTCATTATAAAATATGTGGCCTAGTTTGTGACTAAGAGACAACAAAAATTACATTTTAAATACACATGCAACTGCTGCTTTTTAACCAGATGACGTTATCCTGCAGAAAACTAAATCAATCTGCATGATTCTTAAGAAACATGAAGTATCATCAAATGTATCCAACCACTCATTCTATAAAATATTGTTTTAAGATCTTCAGAAAGATAAATCTCTGGGATTCCTTCAAGTTCCAAAATGAGTAACATGGGAGGAAAAAAAAACCAACAACCTAAATCAGTCTCAGAAACATTCTACTACAGTGATCGATCATTTCCAGGAAAGGACAGCTTTTTTTCTAGGCTTGTCCAAGATTGTAGGAAGAATTCCTAGAAGATCTAAGAGTCACCACCAATTTCACCTAATTTTCTGCATTCATAATGCCCTTTTCAAGAGTCAAAAAATATAATACATTATACATACAAAAGAAATAAAACATCCTCACCTAAGAGAAGATGAAGGAAAGAATCATATGTTCCATCTGGAAGTCACTGCTTAACACACAACTGAAAGATACTCAGATACCGCAGTAGGAAAAGAAGAATAGAAATATAGTAGAGGTGTCTATATAAACTCAATAGTTAACAGGTACATGGAGATTTCATCTTAAAAAAATCACAAAAATCAGTTTTGTAAATTGCTCAGGCTTAAAATTCACCATGAAACTCTTCAAAGGAAAATTCATATTATCTATGATCCCCCTCAAAGTTAAGCTTAATTACCTCTCTGAGTTTTCAGGTCAACCAGAATGGAGTTTAAATGACAAATAAAATATACATACATAAAAAGAGAACTTAGAAAGTCATTATTAGATAGAGAAAGTGCTGAGAGATGGAATGAATTTTAAATATATCGATGCAGTTAAGTAGTATAAATGTATTTAAGAAAAATAATTATAAAGCTGGGAAGACTAATAGGTTAAAGACATTAATCAAGTCTGGGATTCTATGTAGCCAGCTGTCCTCTTAAAAAATAAATATTACTTTTATTAATGTTATTATTAAGTTTTTTCTTTAATGTACCTAGAGGCCAGCTTCATGTTATCAGTTTCCAAGATGAAAGTATTTCTATCACGATGTAGGAATGATTCACTGGAAAGCCCCAAATAGTCCTAAACTTAGTGGCTACTTGAGATGAACAGGGAATAAAGCCTCAAAGCCTCCCTCTACACATATACATGAAAGTCTGTTTATGGGTCTGTGCATATATATATGTGTGTGTACATATAACGCATACATATTTATTTTATTAAATAGGCCTTCATGAAAATAATAATGTCTATCCCACCAGAGTGGGGAAGATGATTTTTCAATAGATTCATAATTGAGCAACGTTGGAGCTTAAGAAAGAATAAGCACCAGCTGAAGCTTTCCTACAGCTAAAGCATTTATCCTGCCTTCCAGGTTGGTTGTCCCATATCTGATAACGCCCAGATTCCTGCTGCACCTTCTGTCAGAACATGGTTAGGAATTGCATCCTTTATCTGGCCAAGCCTGTTTTTACAGTACTCTAGAAAACTTTATTAAGGACACCTTAAGGTGGTGTACCCCTTCCACTGCAAAATTTAGTTGAAATTAAGCAGATGACTCTAAAGATTTAGGTGTGATCATCACACAGTGCTATTTCCATGGGAGATTAGATTGAAAATTAAGAAATCTTCTAAGGACATGACGGGGACACAGAGGGAGCAGTTCAGATAAAAACCTCCAGAGAATAATCCATGTTAGTGCTTCTCGCTTACACAGAGGTTTTTATTGGTGGACCTCAAAACACCTCTTATCAGCATAGGGGAAGGGGTTACATGTGTGTATATACTAATATATATGTATATGAATAAGATATATAAGCACATACAGACATATGCATGAGAAGCAATGTATGTGAGAAGCACAGTAGTTCAACAGACAAAATGTTTGTCTACCAGCTGTAAGGACACAGAGCTTTTGTGCAAACACTGGTGCAGACATTTTTATACACCATTTTGCACAAAAAATAAACACAAAGAAGGAAATCCTGACTCGTAGTAGAAACAATTTATTTAAGTATGGCAGGACTCCACCTTTGAGTTTGATACCTACCTAGACTTTCTATGTTTTTTCTAGTGTATGTGTAAGCACAAAAGCAGATGAATCTGAAACAGAAGATTTTTTGCTCTGTATGAGAGCTGTGGATCAGCAACGGCAACATGGAGTTTCACTGACTTCATGAAATATTGCAAACCTTTAACCTATGTATATTCCACTCTTTTGAAATGTATAATAGTGTATAATAAAAGTGCAGATGACAGAAGTATACAAAACCATGACCAATGTAACACAGCAGAAAGACTAGAGGCTAATTCCATGCAATGATTGGGTGATGAGACTAAACAAACAGACATACTTCTTCACTGTGTAAGTAATTAGATCATAGAAATCTTTGCCTCAGGAGATTATGAGTGCTAGGTTTATAAAGGCATTGAAAGACCAGAAGTTTCTGGGGGGGTGGGAGGGGGAAGTTGGTTAAAAGCCTACTAGATATGAAAGAGATACACTCCCATTTTGGGAGTGTATTACACTCCCAGTGTGGGAAACCCCACCTTGGAAGAAGCTGGGTGCCATCCCAAGAAGTGCCACGTATTGGGCTGAACGTATACACTTCCCTCAGGTAATAAATATGCCGGACCCACAGCTCTGGGTTTGAGTAATCCTTGTTTCAGCACAGAACTATCATTCTGTTCTAAAATCTGTTCTTTTTTGTGCATTCTGATTGAGGCACGACAAGTTGATTAAAAATTAGACCATTTGTATTATAGTTCATTATTTTATTCATTAAATATCCAATTATATGATAGAGCTTGACTTCTGCCAAGTGGAAAACAGGGCGTTTTCCTTGAATTTATTTTTATTAGGACTCTTAAAGACATTCCTCTTTGCAAAATTAAAAGAAATGCCTCCTGAAAATGTGGGGGGTTTTGATCACTACAGCTAATATTTGTGCTACATTTTCATAATAAGACTTGGCAAAAATTGAGTTTGCATCATTTTCCCTAAGCAGTTTTCTGTGTCATATTTGATTAAAACTACTATACATAAGTTTTATGTACATTAGTTTGAAAGAATGTTGAGATAATCTGTTTATTAAAACCAACATACAGCACTAAAATGTATTTTAAAGGATAGGAAGGAGGGACCATAATTCTTTTCTGTTCTAAAGTGCATTTTTTCATGTGTAATAGATTCTGGAATAGCTTAATCTCTTGACAAAAACTCTATAAATTACAATACTCTTCTAATGATCACAGGGTATTTCTTTCACTCTCAGGACATTACCACTCTAGTGGGAATTACGGTCACACTTTAAGAGGATTTGATTCAGTATTAGGGCAGCAATTGTGTGTTAATTAAATACCAATTGATTATTTAAAATGCATGTGCTGAGTTTTAGTGCATTTGTGTTAGGTACATAATCTGTAGATCTTGATTACAACATTTTGAATTATAGATTGCAGGCACTGGTATAGCAGAAAAGGTTTGAGTGATGCTGAAAAGTGAATAAAGCAACCACTTGATGTTCAAGGACACCATTGCAGAAGTCGACAAATGGATGTTCTCTGTTAAGCCATATTTATCATTGAATGTGATGCTTAATGTAGTCATTTTAAAACTTTACCAGGTCTAGGACTTGGTTTGCTTTGGTTTTCCACTACATAAGCAAACTACCATACCTTTCTTTCTAAAGGAAAAAAAATATTTGAACAAATTTCTGTCTTCTCACACCCTGGGGATTACACACACTGGGGCAAAAAGGAGTTTCTCAGACGGGTAGTTTTATGCTGTATCCTGTGTTGAATAGCCAGGAAGGATGAGCAATGTTTTTTTGCCTTTTTTAAACATCAGGTCAAGCACCCTTTATGAAATCTGTTCCATGTCTACTTGATTAAAGACTGGATGAAAACTTAGGCTTCACAAGAAAACATAGCCAGTTTATGGCAACCAGCAAAGTTTTTGATGGTGTTTAGTTTACCAGGGGCTACACTGGGAGAGAAAAATTCGTTAGGCGTGGCTTCTGTGTTAAGGTGTGAGCTACAGATCAGACTGAAATAATTTCACGCTTTCATCATTTTGCAGAACTCCGTGATTTTTGTGTGATGTGTTAGCTGAGTCAGGCTGCTTTGTGTGTAGATGTGAAAGATGCTTTTATCAAGAAGAACAGATAAAACTTAAACTAAGAGATTACAGAAGGAAACTAGCCAGTGTTAGCAGAATAGGTATTATTCCACTAAAAAAATGCTTCTGATTTTAGCATCTTTTCAGATTAAATATGTACAAACAACTCATTCAGTCTATTTAAATAAATGCCCACCAAAACAAAACAAAAGAAACACAGAAAATTCCTTTGTATTTTTCTCTAAATGGACTGTTGCTTTCTATGGTAAGAACTTCAGGGCTTAAATATATAAGTGTCTTAGACTATGGGGTATTATAGCAGGAATGAAAATGACTCTAATACCATTTGGACAATAGCAGCTGTTTTTATCTGCTGTGCCAGATTTATTTTTGGCACTATTCCTGCTGTTTCCTGTGTGCAGACCCAGTGGGGGTGAGGATATCAAGACTGGGCTTGTTTGAACGGTCATTGCCAAGGTTCTGCCTTTCTATTGAAAAGGAAGAAAAAGAGAGCATAGATTTGAACAGACACTGGGCTGACAAGCCTAAAGACTGCAGTTTTGTGTTTACCAGCAGAATGGCTGTATAACAAACAGACAGTGGCAGTCCAGGAGTCAGCGTGCAGGTCTGCCAGCATCCCTGTTCATAAAAGATCAGGGTCATGGGTGAGAGGGCAGAACAAGTCTTCACGGTCATATATCCTGGTATCCAGAGCTGCATTAGGAGGAGTGTTGTCAGCAGGTCGAAGGAGGTGATCCTTCCCCTCTCTTAGCACTGGTGAGACCACACCTGGAGTGCTGTGTCCAGTTCTGGGCTCCCCAGTACAAGAAAGGTATGGACATATTGGAAAGAGTCCAATGAAGGGCCACAAAGAAGATTAAGGGGCTGGAGTATCTCACCTGTGAAGAAAGGCTGAGAGAGCTGGGACTGCTCAGCCTGGAGAAGAGAAGTTTCATGGGGGATCTTACCAATGTCTATAAATACCTGAAGGGGTGGTGCAAAGAGGACAGAGCCAGGCTCTTTTCAGTGGTGCCCAGTGGCCAGAGAGAGTGGGCACAAGCTGAAATGATGGAGGTTCCACCTAAGCATCAACACTTTTTTACTGTCAGGGTGACTGAGCAGTGGAACAAGTTGCCCAGAAAGGTTGTGGAATCTCCATCCTTGCAGATATTCAAAAACCATCTGGACACAGTCCTGGGCAACTGGGTCTAGGTGACCTTGCTTGAGCAGGAGGGTCATCTGCAGATGATCTACAGATGTCCCTCCCAACTTCAGCCTTTCTGTGAATCTGTGTTACAGTCTTCGGCCTCCCTTTTGTTATTGTCAACAAGGACACCTATAGTAATGGACAAAGACTAAATGGCAAAATTTCACGTAGGACAGTGAACAGATGACTAAATTCATTCACCAGCCAGCAGAACTTAATTTAGGAAAACAGCCAGAGGTGTCAAGTTCTGTACTGCCACAATCTGTGCCCCAAGTCACTCCTCATCTTCAACAAGGGTGACAAGCCTTCTGTTGGCACCACATTGTTCTCTCTGTCCCGTGCTCTAAGAATGACAGGCTTTGACTTCCACAGGCTTTAATAATAATCAGCTGTGGGCCAGACTGTGCACTCAGGTAGCAAGCAAGCTGCAGTACTTCATGAATACTTCTACACACCACCACACTTCAGTGAGACCCTTTGAAGTCAATTATTCTTCTTCAGGAAAGGAAGGCACCTGCTACCTCTTTATTTCAGAAACAACATCCTAATTGTCAACTGTTTTGCTACCTCCTCCCTCCCCTTCTCAGAAGCACCAAGGGAGTAGAAATTCCTACACTAGCCTGTCATACCTAGTACAAACATATAAAGCTATGCAAGAATGCAGAGAGAATTTTGTATCTCCCGGCTTCCCAGCAGGACTGCATCTGACCCTGCTAAATTCCAACCTTCAGTACTTCAACAGTCAGATAATGGATTTTTATTCAAGGTCACTGACCCTTTAGAAAGAACACAGAAATTGTTTGGTACGCTGCTTTCTTTGAAATGGAAGTCTCTGATTTCAGTATATGTTACTCATTCATAATCATTGGAAAGCTGGAGGAAAGACAGCAAGAGAAGGCTTGATTTTTGTGGGAGTATTTTGTTTGTTTACTTTTAACTTCAATATTCTTCCTTCCTTCCTCACAGCTTTCCATCATTATTATGCATAACTATGTGACTGGGTGGAAAAATTGTAGCTAAAGGTATGTGAAAAGCCAATTGTGGTGTATATCTTATTCTACTCACTGGGTACAAGACAAAGCTCCACTTGAAACTTTGGAAATTAGGTATTATCTCTGCTATTCAGTAGTGAACAATAACAGGTTCTTCATATTGCAAGATAAGCACAGAAAAAACCTGAGAAGCTCTTTATCAGTGAAAAATACTCTAAGAACAATACATGCACATTTGGGTAGAAACGGAGAGTGATTACATTTTGACGAAAGTTAAGAAAAAGGGCTGCTCTCAAATCCCTTAGGAAAAAAAAAGAAAAGAAAAAAAAAAAAGAAAAGAAAAAAAGTCAGATATATATATTCTGCCAGCTAAAACAGTTTAATCATATATGCTGCCGAATGCTGGTTTGTGGTTGCAGTGACCAACTTGCAAGGAACAGACTTCTTTGATAAACAACTCTAGAGACAAAATACTGTTGCTTTGTGTGAAGCTTGTTAGTCATATCCTGATGTGTCACTGATGGCTCAGAGAGATAAAGAGAAAAAGAAGGGAAACATGGTTGATTGAACAGGTAGTTTTTCACAGCAGTAATTCTGTATATGCACACATGGAAATTTCTATGCACATATACATTTACTCAAAGATATACATACACAGGCTGCTAAATCTATTCTCCATGAGAGAAGAATGATTTTCAATACCACGCAACACTGAAAATATTGAACAATCTGTTTACCTTTGAAACAACAACAGAAGATTAAAAAAACGCAGCCTCCCCACCCCCCAAGGTATTCTAATTACAATGTATAGTGTTACATAGGAATACTGTGCACAGTTAAATAAACATAAGACTGAGAAAATTTCCCCAAGTGAGAAAAAAGCTATTTGAAGACTTCACATTTTTTTTAACTGGTCCAAGTGTGGTCAGTAGAAAAAGCAGGCAGAGCTGTGAAAGGAGTAATGAGATAACAAAAGGAGATAACACCTGAAAGAACATCAATCCTGTATGAAGCACATTATTCTGCTTTTGTTGTGAACTCACTGACACATGTGAAACCCAGTTAGCCTGGTATTAAAAAGAGGGTTACAGGTAGGGTGAGGGGTCAAAAACCACATCTCCCTTCCAGCTTCTTGTTCTGAGATTTGAGACAGTTACAGATGCGCTAAAAGCTCCTTGCTTTGCTCATGAAAGAGATACAAACAGTTGGTGTGGGTGGGGAGGCCAGTGAACAAAAACATGGTTACTAATGCCAGCTCAGAAAAAAGAAACATTCTGCTGCTGTTTCAGCAGCTTTATGTCTAATTTAAAGCATTCCAGTACTTCAAATACTCATTGACTTCTGCATGACTAAAACTTTCGAAATCCAAAGTAATTGGTTAATAGCTTGCCAAATTGGAGCTTAAAACCTTAACACTGGGGGGGACATTTTGTGTGTGTACACATATATTTATATGTTTTTCTTCCCTGGGAAAGTGAGTTTTTAAGAATGAATTGAAATGTCTTATTTTATTAAGCCTATTATGAATATAACTTATTTAAAATAAAGGATTTCTCCAACCCACCCACCCAAGCATCCTAGACTAGGCATCTCTTTCTCACACTGCATATCATGAAGCACACTGTGAAACATCAAGTCATATATCAAAATTAGAGAGGAATGATTCATAGCAGACTGAAATTTTGGATAGCTCACTTTCCACGTCTGTGGTTTGCAAAATGGGGCTGAACAGCTCAAAAGACTGCTGTTTTGTCTTACTTCTTTTGTGCTTAAGATAGCAAAGAGTCAGCAAACATGGAGAACATCCTAATTGCAATTCTTCCAGTATACACATGTGCACCTTCTTTCTGCTCTTAGCCAGTGGTCCAGATATTCTGCCAGTCTCCCTCCAGACATGGCTTTCCTTGCTTTGCACCAAGCAGCATATTATTCTTCCTTCACACAGCTAACACTCAGTTTCAGCTCTGGTACCAGTCCTCTCCACCCCCAACAGATTGCAAACATAAATTAGACATTCCTGGCTGAACCCATTTAGCTGTTTGTCTGCTTGCCTCCTGATATCGCATGCACATGTCTGAGATCTTCTTAAACTCTGTCCACAGGCTCCCTACACTGCGTGCCTTGTCCTCTCAGAAGTCAAGTGCTTTAATATAGCCTTAATCCACAGGTATAATATCCCCCATTTTAAGCCACAGCTGGAGTCCCAAAATAGAAAAATGTGAAATAATGAAAACCTACCAACTATTGCTGAACTATTTTTGAGTGAAAATTTGGGCCTGGCTTTCTTTTCTACAGGTCAGCTCAACCATCACCTAATGCAAATACAACAGTCTTAAAAGCACAGTGGTGTGTCACCCAGTGATTCATCATCCTGCAAGTCAGAACTAAAATAATCATTTCCTAAACAGGGAAGTACCACCATGCGATATAAGAAAAGCTGACATTTTAAAAATATACAGGAAAGGATGCTTTTCCGAAGGTTTACCAGTCAATACCCCCAGAGAAGTTGCTTAAATAAAACTGTAGTTTGTAAGTCTATGCTAAATGCTTGCCCTGAGGCCTTATTCCAATCACATTGATGCTGATGGAAGCAGAATCCACTGAGGCAGAAACAGCAGGCTGGAGTAGCTTAACTTCAGCTATGCTGAAATGCACAGCCTTTTGCAATCTCTTGCTACTGCAGAAGAAATGAGGCCAACCAAGTCTGGCCTTTGCCTGTTCTTCTTGCTGTCAAACTCTTCCTTACTCCATGCCCAAATATTTTGCACTTGCTAACATCTGCTGTGTCTCTTACAGTCCCTGCTTTGTAGATCCAGAGGTTATGAACCAAAAAGGTTTGACAAATAAAACACATTAAAAGCATGAGAGGATCTGCCTTCATGCTCAGGTGGTTCAGTCTCATAAAGGGTACTAAAATCTCTGTGTGGGTTAGCATTACCTTCCCTATGCCATGTCCTCTTAATGCCTTCCACATTAAGCTAGTGCTTGATTTATATCATGAAGCATTACTCTTTATATCCTTCTTTTTTTTTTCATCTTACCTAAAGATGTTCTCATTATCCATATAAATGCCTGTTTTTCTTTCTGAAATCTATGTCTCAGTGAAATCTTATGGCAGTGGGTTTGACTGATTAATTATGCATTGTATAAAAAGGTACTCCCTTTTATCAGTTTGAATTTATTTCCTTTCAGTTTCATCTACTGTCTCGTTATTCTTGTCTCATGACAAAGGGCAAGGAAGTTTTTCTAGGTTTAAAATCTCTTCATATCACTTATCCTCGATGTGCACCATTACTATATGCCCATTACCTATTACAGCAAGGATCTCAATATAAGTTGATCTTTGGATGTCGCTGGCTTTCATTTTTTGTTTTTTTTCAGAGCCCTAAAGGCTTTCTAGTGAATATACAGGCCCTGGTTAACTGGATTATCACTGTGTTTCTAGTAAAGATGTCCTGCAGATATCTAGAAGCAATCCAGGGACCTCAGGATCAAGGACTACCAGTTAAAACCCATTGTTTCTGCACTGACCTCTGAACAGTGTTCAGCACTCTGCATATTAACTTCATTTCTGGAAGCTATGCTCATTCAATGTTGAAGTTTACATCACCGATCAGCTCTAATTATGTCTTCTCTACACTATTTGGTTTTTACTCTCTTCTTATCTAAAAGCTTTCACGTGGTTCATTTGCTTCACTATTCTTTTGCCCTTTGCTTAAGCACTCTGCACGCACAGAGCAACTATTAGGAGTTAGGGTGCTTTAGAGCCTACCTCCCTTCCATCCCACTTGGCATAGCCATACAGCATGGGATAACGCACACTTACCTGTGCAGTCATCCCTCCTTCATCCTTAGGGTTCATATATCCATATTCTGCTATGCTTTCATTTTTCCTGATGAGAAGATAAGCAGACCAATTATGCGAAAGCATAAACCTGATCTGCACTCATAAAAGGCCTCACTTTTAACAATAGAAACTTGAAGCTGGTATACACACCTCCAGGTAGCGATAGCTAACCTTAAACTATTAGCAGAATCAACAGTGTCTGTTTGACACTATTTCGCTGATTTTGGTTAGGCTGTAGTTTGAGCAGGGCTGTTAAGTAGTGCACAGGAGGGTCTGGTTTAAAACTCATTCTGTACTACTTCTCATTTATTAATCTCAGCTGTTGCCCAGTGTGGCTACATTTCCAGGTGTCTAATTTCAGTAGAAGTGTTTAGCAATGGTCAGAAGGTTGTATGGAGAGAATCCCTCTCAAGGACAAAAGGGTTTCCTGGATTTTGTCATGGCAAAAGGAATGTAGAGGGCAGCCTGTCTTAGTCACTTGGTTATGCAATGGACATTCCAGCGCTGGGAAAAACTCTGGGTAAGGAAAGCAGAAAGTAAAGTTTAAAAGCTTTGACCATATGTATTTGAATAGAAATTGCATTTAGTATAATCACCAAAAAAAAAAATATTAACAATCTGATTAAAGTTTCAGTGTTGATAGGTCCTGTATGAATAATCTCATACAATTTTAGCTTCATCTTATTCTTTGCCATACTTTAAAGACTCATTATGACTGTATTAAACAATATCTTTGTGATACAGAACACTGAAGAAGAAAACTCGTAACATCTTACCATTACAGGACAGATCATTTCCTCCTAACATTAGCTTTGTGCCTTATCACCAGAGCTGTTCATCTGACCACACGACTGTGGTGGAGGGGAAGAAAGTACAGAAAAGAGCATGACAAAAAGCAAATCCTTGCTCTGTTGAAACCGTCTTGCTGTGGTTTAATTAGAGGATTTCAGGAAGCCCCAGATTAGTAAATGGAAATCTTTGTGATTTGCCTTGGTAATTATTGGAATGAAATTTCAGGAGCTGAGATAATTCCCAAGGGAAAGTGCATCTGTGCACTTCAAATTAGCTGCTTATATGCTCGCTTAGATTCTTTACATGCCCTCCAAACCATGTTGGCATACTTAAAAGGTATGCTCAGGTTGACAGATTTAGAAGGAGGAAATCTTTAGCAGAATACCTTAGCAGAAATTTCCCCTCAGTGTTTCATGTAGAGTGTTTCTCCTCCTCCTAGAAAAGATATCCCAAAGGAACTCATCTCTTTCTCCAGGGATATCTGCCTAAATCCCAGGAAATTAAAATTAGGAGAGTAAAAGCATCTTATTCGAGACCCTCGGCCTCTCTTGAAGCAATGTACACCTGGCAGCCCTGGCGCTGTTCCCACGCTGGTGTAATTTCGACCCCATGTATGAGTAGCGGGTTGACTCGGTTTAAGGTTTGGTGTCTTGTGACTTCATAGGACTAATGGAGTAGATACTATCAGAAAAGGGGGAGACTTTACCTTCTGAAGACACGTAGCTTGTGCTTCCAACCCTAATCACTTTCAGGTATCAGATTATGAAGATATGGCTTTGCTACTGTTTTATTTGGAAGGGTTTACAGCATCCCTTATGCTTCTGAGGAAGGGCATCTGACTTTAAAATTAAGGGGTATTCAAAAGTGTTCCTGTAAGCTTGGTGCTTTCTGTTTGTTTTAACTCTTAAAATCCTTCCTTATTCCTTCACTTATCTGTAAAGTTACTATAAAATACCAATTCTCTAGTATTTATTCCAGTTTTATGAGAGTATCCAGCTCTGAAAAAATGAGGCATAATTTGCCTGGCTGAAAAGTTACATATATTTTAAACACACTTCTTCAGATCACTTTTAGATTTGCTGTGGTGTTACTATGTGAAGGTACTAGTTGTTAACCAGCGTTGGTAAAAGCATCAATCTGCCCAGGTACACAGGTATCCAATGCTTTTTGAAATATCTCAGATAATGCCTCTGGCTTCCAGCAGCCCCTCCAGAAGGGCTTGAGTCTCTTGTAGTCCATTGCTGTATCTGCCAAGCCTCAGTAGCTGTCTTGGGTTTTCTTATATCATTTCAGTGGTGGTGAATGCTTATCTTGAGTTAACTGAATCCCTTACTGAGCATCACTGGAAGCTGGGTTGTGAACTCCTTCTAAGGCCTTTTTAAGATACTATGCCTTCAGAAATCTCCACCAAAATCTGTATACCCCACTATCCCTTATTTTCCATATAGACACAATTAAATATTGGTGTGTTCCGTATCCCACAGGAAGTGTAGGGAACATGAACATTCCTGGCTGCACTCCTAGTATAGCTCAGCCTCAGTCTTGAATTCATAAATAAAAATCCCATGCAAATCAGCTCATTTATTTGCAGTCAGGATGATGCTGGCACTTGTCATAATCATGTATTCTACATTTATTTCCATCTCTCAGCTAGCTTTTTTTTTTCCCCCAACTATTCGTATTTTTATCTCCTGTTATTTATTATGTTATGGTGTATCTCAGCTTGTCCATTACTGTGGCCAAAGCTGAAACTGCAGTATTCAAATAAATCAACTTTCTCATCTTCTCTTTTCTTTCACTTTTGAAGAAGAAAACAAACAAACAAAAAAAGATCTTCTGCTCATCTGTCTATTAAGGAGGAGTCTCTCTCAGTCTGTGGAAGTGAGATGGATTTTTTTTTTTTTTCTTCCATCCAAAATTCCATTAATGAACGGTAATTTAGATGATGAGTAAGGAAAAGCTTTGATATAGGGATAGTGTCAACACACATGAAGAAGCCCACACAGAAATTTAATTTTCCTTTTGGCTAAAATACACAGTAAAGTAATAGTTATTATATCATAGTACTTTAAAAGGTCGGTTCATGATCATTATCCAGCCATTTTATGCAAGATGAAAATCTGAGTGAACTGTCTAGACCCAGTTCCTAGAGAGTCAATGACAAGTCTGGAGTCATGGGTAAAATTTCCATGGTAAAATTCGCTCCTGCTGACTGAGATACAAGAAATGTATTCTTAAAAAGAAGCAGTTTCTTACAAAGTGTGTTCCCTTTAAACTTCTTCAGTTTCCAGAAACATAAGCAATGTTTGATTGTGTCTAAGACTGAGGGTTTCCCCTCTTTTTCTTTTTGCAGATGAGCTTAAAAACTTCAGCTCCTAGACCAAACTGAAGTACTGTCTTCACAGCAGTCAAAGCAGAAACCCCTTGGTAGGAGGTGATGCATCAAGGCTATGAAATCTGGCCCCATCTCAGTTAAGATGCTGCCATAAAGAAAAGGGTTATCTGAAAAACGGAACAGAAAACTAGTCCTGGGACACAAAGTCCATCGTGCTCAACAATAATCCCTCTTTTACCCTTGGACACTTGATTTATACTCCTTCACTTTCCCCAGCTCTGAAACGTTTGTGTTGGCAAAGCATTTGGGAGCTAAAAGGGGTAAAAGAAAAGTTCTGTATTATCACCATCGGTCTACTCCTGATACCTAAACTAGAACAGAATTTTCTATAGAAGATATTTTTGTTTATCCAAAAATGATAGCCTCAAATGCACTGTGCTTTTCATTAGATAATGAAAAATGCCTGAAATAAAAGGGGAGATAAAGGTCTGAAAGAAAAAAAGAGAATATTTAGCATATAGAGGAAAAGTCTGAAGGAAAAAAAAACAACAAACAATAAAAAACCCCAACAAAACAGAGAACAAATTTAGAAGCAAATCAGAGGTTTTAAGCATTAATCAGTACATGCTGACTATAAATGCAAGGCTATGCTTGCTCTATTTTATGAAGAACAAAATTATAGCATGCATTTTTATGGTTTGACCTAATTGCTGTTTTGCAAATGGCTTCCTTATCACTGAAAGCTAAGGGAATGTGAACATGCTTGTAGACCTTTGTTCTTTTATTGAAAGATTTATGTTGCTAACCTTCAAACACTGGGTGATATATGGGTTCAGATCTTTACTGACAAATTCCAGGCTCCCTGAACTCTAAAAGTAGGAATGCAGGTATAACAGCACATACAACTCACTTATCAGATTTCTCAGCACGAGGAGAACTTGAATAAAAAACATCAGAAAAGGATATCAAATCGCTGTGACCTATAACCACCCCTGAAAGCTAAGAATGGACTTGATCTGTGTGTTCTTTGTCTGACATGTAGAAACTGCTAACCGGGCAGACAAAAGAACAATGGCATATAAAGAAAATATTCTAGGGAGATTATATTTCAGATATGAAAGACAAGATAATTTATGATAAGCATTAGAGGCATTAGGGACACCGTTTTTCTGGTTAGGCAAAAATACAACATTCTGTTTAGCAGAGAAAAGCCACAGAGAACTGATGCATTTGGGAAACTCTGATCCTTGTAAATTCGCATTAGAGCAGACTGAGGAAGTAAATGAAGCCAAGCTACCAGCAGTCTTAAAAATCAAATGTGCAAGTAAAGCAGTAAGATCAAGTAAAGGTCAGATTTTATAGCAAAAATCAAGGATTAAATCATGGGAGCTGTCATCATTGATGGTATCATATATTCCCTTTTTAATACAAAGCGTGGTCATGGACTGTGTTTCTGTGGTAACAGGAAAGGTTGACATCAGAATTATGATGTAAATGAATGGATCCTCATATACCTTCTGATTCACAGTCAGTGAAGGATGCGCATAAGGAACTTAGATGTAACTTCTCCAAGAATATCATTAAAAAGAACAAAGAAGAAAGGGTCTGTGCACTGACAGAGGGCTCTGCACATTTTTTGACAGGATAGCAATAATGAGAGCAAAGCAAGCTGTTCTCCTGCATGCTTTCTTTTTCATTTATCTCCCCCTATCTTCTCCCTTTACTTCCTGTTCTGCTGTCTTTCAAAGATTATATTGTTAGGTCCAAAATATTATAAATAAAGTTGAATTAGATTACTTGATAAAAGGAATGAAATATTGATTCCGGGTAAAGGGATCTATTTTTAATGCAAGTTTCTCCATAAACATATGTGTATCAATAACTGTGTTGAGTGCAAAGCACATCACTATACAAGTGAGGACAAGATGTCCTTGAAAGTATAATAAAGTTGGAAATGGCCTAAGGACCGGTACAGAGATGATGCTGGTTTTCACTTGGAAAACCCGTCTTTCTATGCTTGGATGAACTTGTATTTGTTTGCATCTCTTCTCTCAAGCCAGCTGTTATGTGCCAAAAAGTAACTCTGAATGAATGACATTGTGGGGTTCCGCATTTGTTTTCTCTCAGTGACTTCTGGATCAAATGCATATGGCTTACAAGTCCAAAGATGATTTTCTGGCTGCCAGAGCTCTGAATTCATTCTGGGATCATAAAATTAAGCATTGTTCTTTCTGGGCCTGTGTGAAATGTTTACAACAAAATGCCAAACACATCAAAAGCACAGGTCGCTGCATTTTCAGTAGATCTTGCTTCCATGGTCTTGTTTTCAGTTAGAACTGCAAAGATGTTATTTTCTTCGATGTCAAGATTCAAGAGTGGCACAACACTTAAACTAGAAAATGAAAATGTATGAGAATAATACTGAAATCTGTTATTTTGAAATGCAAGATACTCAAATGGAGATCAGCCCTTCTATTTTTACTGTGGAAGTTTTTTTCATGATCTAATAAAAGCTAGTCTTTTCACAAAAACACACAATCTATTTCATAAAAAAACTGTTGAATGTCTTCCATCTTAAGACTGTTTGGGGTTTTTTTCTGGTACTTACCTTTTTCAATTGTTTATAAAAAGATCTCTGACAAAGATTCTCGAACTGGAGTTTTGATGCAATTTTGATCAGTTGTGGGTGTAGCATAAGATTAACCTTGTTCACTATTCTGACTTTGTACTAAATCTGCATATATAACATTTGCTTTGGCAAGCCTGAAAAAAAAACATGCATACATCCCTGCAAAGAAATAAAATATGTTTTAACTACTATCTCTACGTGTTTACATGATTCCTTCTGACAACGGACAATGAAGTGTGGGATCTGATGCTATGGCTGCAACAGAAGACCCAGTCCAGAAGTTTCTTCTCTTAAGGAAGCCTTTTGAACCCAGAACAGTTCAGTGAAACCTTGCAGGGATACAGCTATTAGTGTATTCAGAAAAAGTTGAAGAGATCAGGTCTGTATTTTAAATAAAAATGTGTAACAGACCCAGAGTAGGAGCAACTCATAGAATCATAGAATGGTTCAGGTTAGAAGGGACCTTAAAGAATCTAGTTCCAATATGCTGAGTAAGGATGCACTGGTTTTACTTTTAATCCTTCTTCCAACTGTAGCAACACTTTTGGTTTTTAAATTCCATAGATTTTTTTGAATAAAAAAGGATTCTTACTAATTATTTTCACATAAACATTTAGATGAGTTAACTTTAGCCATGTTTACACCTTGCTGTTTGTTTTCCTCTACTAGTCCAAGAAGTCAAAATTTGGTCTCCTATACTAATGGTCAGACAAACTATTTCATATTTGCACATGAAAGAAACCAGATTTGTTTACACGCACCACAGTGAACAAACAAATGGAAGCAAAATCACATAGCTTAAGTGAACAATTACCACCATGCAACAGAATTTTCATCCAGCATGTGCACCATAAACCCTTGGTGTAAAAGGATATAGCAAAAGAAATCCATTGAAGAAATTCAGGTAATGACCTTGGTGGAGGAGATCACAGGGTCTTTCCAGGAATTCCATGAACCAAGACAAAAACATCCTATTCATCTAATAAATGATTCATCATGAAGAATTCATTTTGAAGAGGAGACATTCTTCTCACCGTTCAAATGTTTTACAGAACAAACAAGCCTGTACATAACTTGTGTGTGTGTGATACCTGAAGTTCTTGAGGAATGCTGACACGTTTTTTTCTTTTTTTTTTTTTCCAAAGTGAGATGCTGACGTTTTCTACATTATAATTTTTCTTAAATAGCATCAAATGCCACCAATGACTATATATAGCAATTAACAGTGAGTTGCACAAAGGAGAAATGACACAATGGTCAAGGATCCTCAGGAGGATGAAAAGAGAGTCCTAAATGAGTCCTATGATAGGCATGTCACACAGCAGCAACTTGGCTGATATCCTCATCATGCAATATTTCATCTCTATATATCAGTGTGGATTAGACTAGGTAGAAGACGAAGGAACATCTCTCTACATAGACCTTGAAACTGATTTGAACAGTCAGACAGCAACCATTAAGTTTATGAAAAATCGTCCTCAAAACTACACTAGATCTAACTTCTTCCTTTCCTCTACCAGACATCTTTAAGAGGGCAGTCAAAAATATCTTCTCACTGCACTTACACTCACTTTATCTCTGTTATGTTACATATAGAGATGTGATGAAAAATCACCATCTATTTATATGCAAGTTGAAGAAACATGTTTTGGCCATGTACTCTAAAAGCAGCAGATGCCATCTGCAATTAAAATTATGTAAATCTATTCTGTTGAGGAACAACTAAGAAATATTTCTAGAAGCATTTCTGATGACATTTCATAATGAAAGAATGTGGGGTCTCTATGTCATGTATTTTAAGGTTAGTTCTACAGTCACATTGTCCTGTTATTTCAGTGAAAATAAAGTATTTATTTACATTCTTTTATTATAGAAGTACCTGTATATTTATAACAGGCTGATTAAAAAAAAAAGGTTGTGTTGGAAGACTATGCCAATTAACCATAATTCAAAGTTATCAACCCCTACCGCATAAAGCAAAAACAAATGAAATCCTGTTTTTTCTAAAAGGGAGATGGGAGAAATTATAATTCCAACATAAAATTTGCTCTTCAAGCAAATTCCTCTTTCCCATTACTCAGCTTTAAATGGTGGTCCTTGAAGCATGCCCTGAAAACTAACAGATCCACGCTGTTTCAGAAGAGGAAGGGAAGATGAGTTTCAAAACTAACAATTCATCAGTTCCCTTTCCTGTATTGAAAAAAAACCAAAAAGCCACTTAGATGCCCATGCTAATTTAGCAAAGGTTTATACCATTTCCATTACTGCTGTAAGGAAATGCCTACTACCAGGTTGGTGTTGCTTAAATTGGATCCTTCATAGTCCCTAAGACATCAGAAAATATTGAAATTGCACTTCCACTTCTGCGTGTTTTACAAGTAAGCAAGAAAAAAAGGAAAGAAAGTAAAAAAGTACAAAAAAGTTGAGTGTAAATGCTTCCAATAAAAATGTATTTCATTTTCAGTTTAAAAAACATTCTTGCAAATCTTTTTGCATTAGTAGAGGCTGAGAATCACTGTATTAAGCATCAAACTGTTTATTTCTCAAGGATAGAGGACTCAAGATATTTAAATTGTACTTATTACAACCAGAACTTGGAAACTGTGAGCAATTGCTGCATTTCACGAGTGGAACATCTTCATTACCTGTCTTCCCCACTGACGACAGGTCTATCATTTGCATGATGTGCTGTTTCAAAATGAACATAGGAGTAGTCTGAAGTAGGACACCTGGCAGCTGGCAAAGTCTTAAAGTGACAAAGTGGCCTTCAGAAATAAAATTATAATCTCACCACATGCAAATAAGGGAAGGTAATCCTGGCTTCTGCTGAAAGCTGAGCATCCAACAATAACAGAAAGTGAAGCCCTGGCTATCCACACAAGTATCAAATATCAGACAGAGGTAAATATGCCAGATCTCCTCTAGCCAGGATCATATCACTTGTTTTATACAGACTGTTTCTAAGCCAGCTGCTTTGCTGTAACTTCTGCCAAACCCTGGTGGGGAGAAAAAAAAAAAATCCTCAAACATTGGTTTGGAAGAATTAGGGACATAAGGTAGGAAGGTTTATTTACACAGGGACAAAACACTGTAACTTCATCTTCTCATCTTCCTTCTAAGGGCAATCCTGGTTTCTTTTGCTTGTGAAGAAAAAGGAGAACATGATGAAGATCGTTAAGACCCTTCAAAAATTATATTTAAAAAAGAGCAAATGCTCAGCGCTATAATTTGAGGTCTTCATGTGCTAAGTCAGTGAAACCATGTCAGATCAGTCCTGTTCATTTCCTATAGGCAAAACATTTTAGAGGTACCAGGAAAAATATCTTCAACCTCCAAAGAAGGAAACTCTTTATGAAAGTACTTCTCATCGTCAGTTGTCAGACAATGCAAATTTTCATATCATCAGTCAGAGTTCCAAAAATGAGATTTCTTAACCTCTTCTAATAAAAAATGTCCTAAAATGGTTTTCTGTGGTTTTTAAGTAAAATTATCTTATTAAAAAGAAGAAAAAGACAGAGACGTTCACTTGTCTTGGTTAATGCACAATTTGAAAGTTAAGGTGCTAAAAGAAAATAGCTGTCCCTATGTTTCCAAATTGTGACATGAAATTTTAATTCCAAGTTAGAAAAAAATTAAAGTACCCTTAATTGCCCATGAAAAGGGAACTTGCAGCAAAAGTTTGATATGAGGGCAATTAAAAGATCAACTATGTAATGAAATACCCATATGCCCAGACTTACAGAGAGTATCCTCATTCATTCCTGAATAGTGCTTTCCCTTGGATGCTCCCAGAACTCAAGGCAATATTGACTACGTATCAAGAATAAAAAAATCTGCAAAAGTTTCTTCCCAAGGCTAGAAACTAAAAGAGAAATCTGGGTTGAATAGAAACTTAGAAGCCCCTAAACTACAAACACATAATCTGTTCTCAGTATGATGTACAGTGCAAGCCTTGGTTTCCAGGTGGGATTCAAAAAAACCTCCTTACAAATGAAGACCTCCATCTGTTTTGACAGGGATTTATTAAAATCCATTTGATATACTTCTTTCTTCCAGTAAATACATATCATTTCATCAAAAAAAGAAAAAAAAAAAAGAAAAATTCCATGGAAAATTATATGCCAAATCTAGTTCTTACAGGCTATCCCTTTTAACCTGTTACCCAGATTGACGAGTAGGTCAGTGATGTGCTGAGTGTTGCTACAAAGATGACAGAAAAGTGCACTAAAAGTGCTATGACTGTCAGTGCCTTGATGACATCAGCTCACATTATGGTTTCTATTAGCACTGAGATCAGTATTTCACCAATGGCTTTTCTTCAGCCAAGTCTGGCACGGATTCAGATCACAGTTCTGATGCAAAGTTCTTCCCAGACCTCAGACAGAATGCAATGTTTGAAAATAAATAGAAACAAATGTATTATTTGTCCCAAAGGACCTTGTTCTGCTTGTGCAGAGGCAGTCTGCTCAATCTGCATCCAATCAATTTTTCCACAATATAGCTGACAATTTTCCCCATAATCAAGAAGCACTCCAATCAGTCAGTAAATAGATTCATTCAAGGTTAACCAAACAATATGGCACCCAAGAATTGTTCTGATTGAGATTTTATGGATGATCTGACAGGGCCAAACATATGCCGAGTCTTGAAAGGATTAAAAAAATATCCTAATGACTCCAGATTCCTGTCTTTGCCACGTTAGAAAAGTAGTATAAAGCACTACTATGTCAATACTTTAGGGAAAGCAGGTGCATAGCATTGCTAATTATGTCAAAGCGGCTGTTTTAAAGCCCACCAGCCACTGGTTGAAGTGACTTATCAGAGGAAAGAAAGGCATAGAAAAGAAAAAAAAACAGACAAGAAATTATTTCTAAAAGCTACAGCCAATAATATAGGCACACATGCCACAAAAGAAACGAAAACCATGGCGATATTTACAAAACATGATACTGCTTGCCAATGTGTTTATTCCAATTTGT
The DNA here is from genome assembly GCF_963924245.1 of Chroicocephalus ridibundus. NCBI lineage: Eukaryota > Metazoa > Chordata > Aves > Charadriiformes > Laridae > Chroicocephalus > Chroicocephalus ridibundus. The sequence continues at coordinate 120,596,463 of NC_086285.1, read as the reverse complement.
CTGTGTTAGGAAGGCTTTATACATGGTCAGGCAGTGTTACCATCTAATTTAAACTGACTGTGCTGATTGAATGCTGTTCTTGACCCTCAGCATCTGTCTTTCTACTTTTTTTTAAAAAGATACTGTTTGCCCCATGTGTTATACTTACTACCACTGATGATGTTTCCTCACCAAAGTCTACAAATGCATTGAAAAGAACATCCAATGTCAATTGCAAAAGCAAGTATTTCTAAAATTTTAGTTACTCTGACATTATAATATTCATTCAAAATGAGTGGCATGGATAAAAATGTAATAATGGTGAAGTCATAAAAAAGGAGGCTGTATATCTGAGGGTAAAGAAATTGATTTCATATTGAAATAATTAATCACAAATTACTGAGAGAAGCATCTTACGTTAGTTATCTAACAGTTTTTCCTATAGTGAGAGTGGATGCTCAAATTATAATATAATAATGTTACAATTCAAATCATTTGAGTGGCTGGGTTGGGGGGATATAAAAACAAATAAAAATAAAACATCTTTATTTCAGTTTGTTCAAAAGAGTTTCTTTTCAGGTTTTCATTTTGCCTTCAACATGAAACATCCATTATTTACATCACCTTTATCAGGAAACAATCTCTTAACATTCTACATTTGTGGGATTTTGAGCTACCTCTTAAATTTAAGTAATTTGTTTTATCTTAAAAGAATATGTCTAAGCTTAAAGCGCAGTTGAAGAAATTTTGTGTGGATCTAGATCAAGGTTCCAGAATTCAAGGTTGATAACAACCTCCTCAAATCTCTGCAAAAATCCAGAAGTTGTTCTTCCAAAATGATAAATGGTTGTGCATATATACATGCATATGTTTATATATATATTCATATTTATATATCTGTATATGTATACATACGTACAAAGAAATTACTTTCATTGCAAATTAGGGGAAAAATGTGAATGTAATCTACAAATATGAAGTTTGACATAACTTTTCAAAAAGTTATAATTGAAAGTTCATCTCTAAAGCTGGTAGACAATGAATTCAGAATATTATTTTTCCCATCCTGTCCTATTCTGCTGTACTCCAATTTTGGCAAGTTCTGGATCTATACTTGTTACAGACATTTTGAAAACATTTGCTCATGTCTTCAATCAATTCTTGTCCTTATCAGATATCTCCTGTGGTTCTTCCAATCTTATATGTGTTCATGTTCTTTTCAAGTTGGTAGCATCAGGCTAATCAATCTTTCTCTGGAACTTTTCCTGTGTGGATAAAAAGGTGTATTTAGGTGTATGATTGATTAATAAAGGCTAATAAAAGCAATAAACGTTCCAGCCAAAACTCAGAAAAATAGTGTTTGAGTAAATATTCTCTGCATGATGTAGATGCCAGTGTTCAGTAATTTCCATCATTTTCAAGGAATCCTCCTACCCCACTGTGACCACCTCAATTTGTGAACCTCATAATTTTTTCAAAAATAACCCTTTTCTCTCAGTCATCTTCCGTCTTTTCTTCTCTTTACGATACCTCTCACCATGCAGCAGGTATTCTTTGCAAATGCCACCAGCATTCCACCTGGAAATATAACCACCCTTTTCCATATACATTAATTTTATCTTACTGCTCAGTTAACACCACATTAGTCATATTTTACAGCAAGCCAGACTTCCTACATTCTAATCAAAAGCAGTATAAACATTTCTCAAAATTATTAACATGTTATTGGTATGCAGCTTCACTTGATTTTTCAGCTAATTTTACTTCATGATTATGAGCTGATCAGGAAGAGAATAGATAATAATTTACAAGTAAGAAGGTGACTAATGCTGTTTAGAACTGAATCAGGTTCTGGGTCAGTCCCTGATGTGCGCAGCATTAAAAAAGTCCTGCATGGCTGCTTCATCGTTAGTCAAACATTTTTGCATTCAATTGAAAATACGTGAAACTGACTGCTTCTTTATAAATTATTCTGCATTTCAAGATAAAATGTCATAACATTATTTTAAACTCAGATAGCATGTGGCCACATACTATGTATAGCATCAATTAGCATAATACCAGATAACATAAGGTGATATGCAAGTAGAAGAAGAATGCAGTGTTGGCATGGCCCAGCACAGCAAACTCTGACATCTGTTTGGCAATATTTTGCACGTGTAAATTCTGCAGCTCTGTCTGTTTGTGTTTAATGAACTTGTCTGGAAATTCAGAGCACCTAACAGAGAGATTATCTAAAGTAACAGCACAGCAGCAGTCTGTTTTAATTTAGGCTGTCTGCAAGCTACTGCTATGAAAATTAACAACTCTTAAGTGTGTTAAATAATCCCTGGCCTTCGTAATAATTGAGCAGGCTGAAAGAAGTCACACAAATTGTATTATCTTGGTGTCAAACACCAGCTGACTTTTTTTTCCCCTTGTATATTGATTTGGAGAATTAAGCTGCCTCTACTTAGATACGTCAGCCTGGAAGGATTTTAAGGACAGAAGTAAAGTCCTAGGGCTACCCGTTTAAAGGCAGCAACATCAAATGGAATTTTATTTCCATTGTAATGGAAATAGTAATGTCCATAGTTACAGGCACAAACTATATTTGTAACTCCTGAGCATCTCCAAGAGAGGACAATTGGGGCACAAATTAATTGCTCTTCTGCCTATGTATAAGGCATTGAATCAAAGAGTAGTAGCTGATAAATGAAGCCAGGTTCAGTTGTATGCTAGCAACGCTCTGCAGCCCAAAAATGTTTTGTGTTTTCTGCCATAAATCGTGCCTAGTAATGCTTTCCCCAATCAATTAGCTGCCCAGCACTCACTTATTAGATCAGCCATTTTATTTGCCCGAGTCAGAGAAAGAGTGTCATTCTGGCAGAAATGCATGTTTGCCTAGCACTTACTTGGCAATATGTTACCACCTGACACTGGGGGCAGTCTCACACTCGGAACAGATGGGAGAAAAGAACAAGAGGAGGTGCCCCTGGCCCTGGAGGTGTCACAGAACCTTATTAACATCAGGGATGCTGTTGCGATAAAGCCAAGAAACCCCAGCTGGCACATCTTGTGGTGCCAGGCAGACTTTACATACAAGTATAAGACATGGTTCCAAAAGTCTTGTTTTCAAAGTTTTAGATAAATACTTCTGGGGAAAGTGCACATGTGACACACACACATTCTGAAGTGTGAACGCAGAGTAGCAAACCTCAGGGAAGATCTCCATTCTGGACAAAAACACTGAAGCTTTGAACCTCTGGAAGGAATGACATGGATGGTGCTCTACCATTGCCCAGCTCCTTCAAGCTCAAAGAACTGTAAACTTCCTCTAGCATATATTATCTCATTATTTTGCAATAGCTTCTGATTGATGGGTAGTCCTGTTTTGTGGTGATTTCAGACAATGGGTCAGGAGGTGATATTGATTTTGGGAGAATTAGAGCTGAGGTGAAGATATTTCCTATTTCTTTGGCAATGATGAACTATTAGCTTGCTTTTGCAGAACTTTGATTTTTAAATATCTGGTAAGGTATCTAGATACTGTAACAGCCATTAATATTTTTTTTTGGTTTGTTGAACAGAAAATGTCCAATAAATGTGTGTCATGGGATAAGGAGTGGTTGAAGAGCTCAGTTCCTGGGATATAAATACATGTGTGGATGGATAGGTGACTGCAGGCAGGTGGAAGAAATCCGTCCTTGTCCAGTCAGTTTCCTGGATTACTTCTGTAGCTATCATCAGGCAGAGACCATCACAAATTGACGGTGTTGACGACTGAGCTCTTACTGTGGGCCTGACCATGAGCAGAGAGATCTTGAAAAATGTTTCTACCTCTTTCCTTCAATTTCAGTTCAGCAACAATTCATATCAGAAATGTTTTGTTTCTATGCTCAGCAGGGAAGTTGGATGGAAATTTTGTATTTTAAAGTACTTCGTATGTTCTCTGTACTTACATGACTGAAAATGACAGTCCACACATTTTGAAATATTTGATTCTGAATATTAATAAAACAAAGGCCACAAATCCTGATTTTAATTCACCGCAAGTAATCCTACTATCTTCCAATTGATACAAGTACTTTAAGGGACTAATTGAGAACATGTAGATTGCAGAAATGTACCTACCAGTGAGTACAATTCAGTGACTTTGCTTGTAAGACTGACAAAAAAAAATATCTTTAATAAAGAATACATGTATAATGTTTTCAGTGTGTGGATATTTTTTCATGCAAATATAAACACTGGCATGTTTATGGAGAAATTCATCTATCTAGTGTATCAGATAAGGTTCTGCAGTGGTCAGACTCAAGGGAAAAGAAGAATATTTCATGCGAGTTCAAAAAATATATTTTGTTCCTAGAGAATATTGTCAGCATTTTTCTTCTTTTTCTTGACAAGAGACTTTCTAAGTAAATGTTATTTTTCATATAATACAACCATTTCTCCTACCAACAATTTCAACAGACAGAAAATATTGAAGTGAACACTATTTTTATTCTTTCTGATTAAATCTTTTTTGGTAGCTATGTGCTGTATGAAGTAAAAGACACTTTTCAGCATTTAAAGATTCGAGCTGAACGAGCTTCATTTCATCTGTCTGGTTTTGATTTTGTTCATGGATTTATTGTCAGATAAAAGTTCTCCCCCTTCTGATAGCATAGTCTGAGTAGGATGAATGTTCATAAGTCATTACAGAGGGATTGCATTTTTCAAGGCAAAAGTATAAAGAAAAAAAAAAAACAACAAACCATACATTGTCTATTCTCTCTATAAATCAAGGAATAGCAAAACAATTCTTATCCTTTAGTATATCCATATAGGCGTAGACAAGGAAGAGATTAATGAAGTGAACCTAAGACCGAAGTACAAGTTTTTTCCTAATTGTTATGAGACCACTGTGTTTGATATAACATGCACAGCAGGACACTGCAAAGCTGTATGCCTTGCATATCTGAAGCAGAGTGACCTTATAGTAAGAGAGAAGAATTTCTTGTGTAAGTGTCCTGGACAGAATCTCTTGTATTGTTCATTTATTGATTAGTAAAGGCCAAACCTAGGAAGAAAACTTCCCTTTTACTCCATCCAAAGTCAGCAGATTCTGCGTTGTGAAGGAGAACAGTGAAACCACCATGTATCGCACATGTCAGTTTAAGGCTACTTCATACATAATCCTTGTGTTATCTTTCTTGAATCATTATTAAAGAGTTAATATCTTTTATTGCATCAGATCGTGATCAGATTGTCCTTAGGAAAGTAATAAAAACGTATATACATGAAGATCAATCTGGCATGCATTTTTATATTTAGAACCTAAGCAAAGTAGTCTTTCCATGTTTACAACTGTCCTTGAATTAAATCGAACCTCCATGCTCATTATTTCTATTCAGTCAGTTTTGCAGTCATACTAGAAATGTTGTCCATTTAGGATGGTTAAGGAAAATAAATTGTCTTCATTAAGACAAATCAGAATAAAGCTGGTATTAGGAAAAGCATTCTAATTATGACAACAATGAAAGCTGTGAACAGCTACCCAGGCTGGCTGTGGAATCTTCGCCACCAGACATATTATGTATAATTAAGAAAATTATACAAATGTTACTGGAGTGACCTGGGTATGACTGATTCTACCTCCCACAGAAACATGGTCTAGATGATCTCTAGAAGTCTCTAGCCCTATATTTCTACAGTTACAGACCTCAGCCTATGCAACACAGTTCTGTGACACAGTTAATGTTTCTAAATCCCTGTAAAGATGTGAAGCTCACAAACATGTTCTGCGAATTATTCGTTAACAGAATTCATATTCTCTATTTCCACCTATTAATGCCAAGGCCTGATCAGATCCTTTTCTTCTATCAGTCACAGCACCAACCAGATCTTCCTGAATCTTGCATGTATTTACCGAACACTGTATTTATTTATTTATTTATTTTCCATCACATTTACAACATATGCCATTTTGCAAGTGTGTGTCCTTATCCTAAGGGCAATCTGCTTCTCTAACTTTGATCCGACAGGAGTATGTCATGCCACCATTGCTTTCATTTTGCATATTTCTCCTGCTTGTATTGCATTGCTTTCATATGTCCTCAAGGCAACTGCCCTTTGAGGCTTGTTCTGTTCGAATGAAGCAGACAGTATGGAGCAGAAAAGTAGCATCAATAATAGCAGTGCTCATAAGACAGTTGTAAAAGTTAAAGACAGGCCTTCAAAAGAGTTACGAAGCTAAAAGGGCTAGAGCCAATGATGACTTTGTTTTTGCTGGGAATGTTTCAGCACAAGTAAATCTTTGGTTTGTGGCTGGTACTTCTTCACACATCAGCAATATTTACACGATCCAAGTATCTGTCCACCTTGAGATAGTTTCTGCTTTGTTTCATTCCAAAATCCACAGCAGAAACACCACAATCTGATGGGATTATAGGATGATCATTTCAGTATCCTCCCTTGCTCAGGGAAAGGGATCTAGAAATAGAACTACCCAGAAACTGCCTTAAACATGAGACAAATCCTTCCTGACCAGCGTCAGGAAGGTGTTCACTTTAAACAAATGAACACGAAGGTGACATTTATTTGATACCTGATATACCTACGAACTGTTGTATTCAACCCGAGAACTGGTTTTGACTGCCTCTTTTTGGCTTTATTTTTGACTGTCCTCCAGATATTCCTAATCTACAGTCTTCCTGTTCTGTGGACAATAGACATTCTGATTTCTTGATCTTCACTGGTGGGTAAACAATTCTTAAAATTCCACTGCATCTCCCAGACTATCAGTGTCACATACACAAGAATAGAAGCTGTCATATGACTATAAGAAGGAATATTTATCCATGCCCTTGCTCTTAATTCATATGAATGTCTCTATGAATTTAAAGAAGCTTTCTCTGTGGAGCAAATACAAATTGAAGTCATTCATGATTGTAACCATTACTCATAGAGAAACTATTATAAAACCTTTAATTTGAGCTACACATTCCAAACATTTTAATTTGATGTATGCATTCTAGAATAAATCTGTGCTTCTTTATGGTAGTTCATCGAAAAAATGGCTTTGGTGAAGTTAGTACTGATGGATACTCATTTAGTTCAGGAGATACCAAATCTAGATGCCCCTTCATTTCAACCTAAATTGTATACATGCAAGTACTTTTACATGTATAAAAGTAGCTTATAGGATTTTAAGAGCTATAATATGAAATATACTTAATCCTGTAAAGCTGTGAGAAAAATGAAAATATGGGCAAGCAAAATCACAAGATAGACATTATTTTTTTTTAAGTTCTGAATTGTTTTTACTTGTACAAGGCAATATTACTGCAGCCTTGGTGACTGGAATAGTTTTGTTATTTGAATATTAAAGAATTAGCATCAGTAGCATTTTCCCACTTGGCAATTTCTATAAAATGCACTTTGTGCTTATAAGAAATTATAAATAGCAATCTTCCAACAATAGCAAGACTAGGAATGGATCATTAGCTATATTACAACGTACAAGTCTAGATCTATTCTCCAGGAAAAAGTACCGGAATATTAATCTGGTTGAGCAAGCTAACCAATGAAGCATTCGTGTTTTTCTAATGATACTGGGATAAGTTCAGACCAAAGAGAAAAGAAAAACAGATTTTCTTCCTTTTTTTCTTTTTTATTGCTATATTAAGCAAATACACAAATTCAAAGAAAATCTGATTGCAATCACTGACATTTTAAAAATACACTTTTCCTATTAGTAAAGTTACCTGCTGTTGCTAGCAGCTATCAGAAGAGGAAGTGGGACAGTTATATAGGTTTCAGTCTTGTTATTTATTTCCTGAAGAGTATCATCTAGTGCAATTTCATGTTAGGGATAACATAACTGATATGTTAATAAAGCACTGAAGTTCAGAGAATCACCTAGAATCTCTTTACAGTGATCTATCCTTACATTTTCAGACATTTGGTCTTATTACTCCAGTTTAAAGTTCACAATGGTTGAAAGTGTTAATCAGTGAATCTTAAACACAAAGAAAGACATTACAGAAAGACTTGATTGAATGCTTTGTGTCAAAACATTTTTTATTATATGTCTTCAAGAATTTTTTCTTTTTTTACTTTGGTCACTATCTTTTCCAATTTTTCCATGGAAAAAAAAGGTAATATTTTTCTCTCTCGTTTCCCCCCATTATCACCTAAAAATTAAGTTTTTGTTTTGTTTTTCTTTATAATCTGTTAGACATCTTTTGAGAAGACATAAAATCTGATATTTTTGAGCTTCTGCATATTTTTCAGAGTCTTTTTAATTCCATCTCTTTTTTTTTCCTCCAAAAATCTTCCCAGACAATTAAAAGAAAAAAAAAAACATTTGAGATTTTTTCTTTAGTAGTGTGAAAGTAATTAGGATTTTAAAAAACAGTTCTAATCGTCATATAAGAGCACAAGAGTTCTGACACAATATTCTTTGCAGATACATCTGAACAATGCTTATGCTCACTGCTTGCCTTACTAAAGGCAATAAAAGAACTCTGGGAACATTAGAGAGAAAAAGCTTGTGATGAAGAGGCAATGGAAAAAAAGGCAAATGTTGATTCAAACCAATCATTGTGAAATAAAGTGTGTCACTTTATTTTGAATCAATTTAACTCAATTACTTAATGAGGCAGAGTGGAGGAAGTCAGTCACTCGAGTGATTCAATTGTTTAAAAATATTGGAAACAGTAAGGGGGAAATACAATATATTAGGATTTTTAAAATGAAGAAGGAACAATAGGAGATAAGAGAGGATACTGGAAAGTCACCTTTCACAGAAGCAAGTGGACGAATGAGTGTCCAACATTATGCCACATCTTACTGTCTTTATGTCTTTCAATTTTGTCTACAGGAACCATTTGCTTTTACAGGGAAAGTGTGATTTAGTTTCAGTTTTTCTTACCTTGCTATGGCTAGTATCCTGCATATGACTGTAACTTAGTTTACCAGAAAGGCTAAGCAGGGACCCATTTAGCTATCATGGCTAATGGCTCATATCGGCATGCATTAGAAGTCCAGAAATGGTGGAGAACAGAACAGGCAGCAGCAGAAATGTGTTGCAGGAGGGAAAAAAACCACCTCAATTATTTTCCAAAGAAAAGAATCAAATACTTCCCCTGATATTCTCATAGCTGCATGCTAAAAACATATTTGAAATGTTAAACTATAGTTACAATTTGGGAAGCATGAAAATTGCAAAAGCTGCGAGCTGAAAATGCTACAGATAACAGAGAATCACAATTTAGTGGATTTTCACTCCTTCTACTAATAACTGACAAAGGATGCTTTGATCAAGCAGATGCTGTTGACAGAGACTTTCCACAGCAGACAGAAGCTCTTATCTTCAAGCTATGAAACACAAAAAACGTTCATAAAGATCACTTTGAATGCCATTTTCTCTGTATTATGTAAGTTTAGGGATTACTGAGCACAAAAAGGTGTGTGATGAAAGATACAAGACTTGGAAGATATTCTAGTTCACAGTAATTCACTGCAGTTATTACCATTAAATTCCACATTCTGCTGGTAAACATTGTTCCCTATTTAGCAGATGTGTCAATGGTTCTAGCAATTTTCATAAGCAAAAATTCTGCTCCAACAAATGGATTAACCTTAAAATAACACAGGCTTTCAGCAATAGCCACAGTAGTTCTTTCCCCTCTTAAACCCAAGCTCTGTCTGGGACACCACACGTTATTTAGCATGAATTTCATTATTTACTATGTAGAGAGTGAGGGTCTGTTGCTGGGTAGAAGCACTTTAAGAGTGCAGTGCTTTGCTTGCATTTTCAAAACATCTTGGTATACCAATTAAAAGAGCTTTTATTTTAAACATTTGTTATTGCTTTCAGTGCTTTTTCCTACACCATAAAATTCTTTAACTAACCTTTCAATATTGAGTATCCCATTATAATTTTACAGTTGGCCTTCCAAAAACATTAAAGATCTTGACGGGGTTATGAATCACAGATTATTTGCCTCTCTGTGGACTAATCTATCAAAAAGATTGAGATCGCATCTTTATCTGAAGGGCTGGTGTTGATTCAAATTCAGTGGCAAATTAAACTGGGAGAGTGTGTGATTACCTTACACACGTATCCATACTGCTCCTACAGCTGAGGTTTAATTACTCCTAAATCATTGCAGTTTTCAGACCACTGTATTAAATCTGTAATCCTACATGAATCTGCAGCATATTGTATGGATATGTCATGCTGAATCAATACTAACCCAGAGAGGACTCTTCACTGGCTTATACACGATGATATTGAAAACCAGGGTATATGGCATATCTTATCTTTGGGGTCTAGGTATCTAAATCAGGATTGCTTCATGCATGTTGCCAATCTTATAACAAACTAGAATTTGTCACTCAACACCTTATGAAATACAGTACAGATACAACAGCTTTCCTAAAGGAATGGAGCTCTGTTAGAAAAAAGGTCCATTTTATTTTGTGTAACCTCAGTCTATAGCTGATGCCTGCAACATGTTTTCCACTGCCACAGAGATCATTTCATTTCATCTCTGCTCAGAACTAAACAATCAAAATGATACTGATAAGAAAGACAATATCCAGCTCTTTTTTTTCTTTTTTTTTCTCTTATTGTATTTTGATCTCTATCATTTCAGTTTTATCAATATTGTCATTCAATGACCATTCTGAAAATTATTAGCTGCTTCAAAGTTTTATTTGATTTTCATCTAAGTAACGCCAATAACGTAACTGACAATTGCTTTGAGTATTCATTTCTCTACCAATTCACAGACAATCAGATTCATTCCCACCTTGAGACTCAGCTATCATCAGTCACCTTAGCCTATCAAAACAGTCAATCTACATAATGGGAAAATGTAAAAAACCTGGGGTCAGAAAAGAGCTCTTTCTGCTTGAAAGTTACAAGGAATATTCCATTAGCATACCTTGCAGACTTCAGCTGTGTATGTTCACAGTATAGGTCAAAGAAATGTTTGTTGTGCTATCCTCATTTGTTTAAACCACCTGGAAAACAGTTTTAAGTCCTTGAGTGGTTTTCTCTGTATGTTTCTACTAGGTGGTTAGGGGTTGTTTATTTAGAAATAATAATTTTTTGTGGATTAAAGAAAGTGACCGATAAATACTGCTACCTGAGTAGGAGTAATTCTTGACATGAAATAAAAATTACCCTTTTCTCTATTGAGACAGGTTGTAGGAGGTCCAAAGAGAACAGCATATGAAAAACTAGTGAAATTCCCCTTTTAACTCTCTGGACCTGATTCAAAATCTGTTGAATTTAAGGAAAAATTCCTATCAGCTGTCGTGGGTTTTCACTGAGGCTCTAATCTGTGAAAAAGAATTGTTGCAATTTTATATTATTCAATCATAGTTTAAATTCTAAATTAAAGTATCATTTCTGTCATTGGTTATGTAGGTGTGGGAGTATATTGTGTTCCTCAGAAGAAACAGTCCCTGTCCTTTCTTTGATGCTCTTCTGTCTACAGTGTGTCTTTTCAAGTAACGGTGAGAAGAATATTAAGCCTCCAAAACTAAAAGCAAAGGACGTTGGAGGAAAGCGGGAGGACTTCTAGAAAATATTATATGACATTTAATGGAGTTCCAGAAAGGAGTCATCAGATCCTTCCTGACTGCTGATTATGAACACATCTAGAAGATAAGGTCTCCAATTTGAGAATCAAGTCACTTCAGCTGAATCATAATGCAAATGTGTGAAGTTGGCATAGTCAACAGAAGCTATCCTCTGCATTCACCTTCCTAAAATGACCCTACTTTTTCACTAGTTTTAGAACTGACTACCACATTCACTGAAAGCAGAAGACCTTTGCGCCTTTTTTCATGTAAGCCCTTTTTAGCTATAGCCCTTTTATCTTCTTACGTTCCTTAAAGTTGCTAGTAAAAATACTTCAATGTTTAACAGATGTGTACATGTACGTTGCATTAAATTCATTGCAGATATAAAGCACGCACTCAAAAATTTCTTTTTTTTATCTTTTCATGTGGTGAACACCTGCATCTTTTTACAAAGGAATGTGGTCGAGCAGGAAAGACAGCTTACTATGCGTGCATCTTACTTCCTTTTTGCTTGTATTTTTTTAGCAGAATTACTTTTTTATATCTTTTTTATCCCCTTATATATGAATAATTTATACATATAGCAAATATATATATTAATTCTTTTTTAACCTAGTGATTCTCATAAGACCATTCAGATATATATTTGCTTTTTGGAGATGCCTGATTTCAACATTGCAACATTTTAAAAATTAATTTTCATGACTGGAAAATCTTCTCTACCACTTTCAAATGTGACAGGTATTCATGGAAGGGAGGACTATAGTGCAGTGCATTTTAGAGGCATTAAAAAAACAATTCACTAAGTAAGTGTCCCTAGTGCCAAGTCTGACTCCCTGACTCCAGTCCCATTGGTGTCAAAGGGAAGTTTTTCAGGACTTTCATGAACTTCCTATTGGGAAGAAATAAAATAAAATCCCAGAAAGATAACAAGATTCCCCACTCAGATTCTCAAAGATACCCAAGTATCTAGGCTTAAAGAACAATGAAACTGTCATTAATAGGCATATATTTCAATGATGGACATTTCCAAAAAGTATTAATCACGGAAGGCTAACTAGATGAATTACAGAAATGGAAATGATATGATAGACTTGTTTAAGGGTATGCTTGTACAACTAACATAAACATCTAGGCCAAAACTCCCTACTCAGAAATACTTATTTCTTTAGCAAGAGAGCCTAGAGTAATCACTTCACTGTCTGTGTTGTCTGCACACCAACTGGAAAGCTGGTTAAAACGTGCCAAATTCAAAACAGATGTTAGACTTTCACCGAAGCTTTTTATGGTAAACTTTGTAGACCAAAGTGTAAACAGAAGATAAACACAACATAAATTACAAACAGTGAAGACTACTGAACACTCACAAGACTTGTACAGAATTTAGTGAACAGCAAAACATTTAAAGGAAATGTTCCTGATGGATTCTGATAGTTCAGTTGTCAATGGCCTTTCATCTTACGTTGCTACCTGTAATTCCAGTATATTCAGTAGTATAACAAAATATCATTTGGAAATTTGTTGTTTTATTGTTTGTTTCTTTGTCACAGCTTCATTAATTAGATGCTGGCATTTCTAATAAATATATTAGTAAAAACATATAAAAATAGTCAAAAGATGAAATAATGTATCCCACTTCTATTCCAAGCTCCATGGAGAGGGGGAGAAGGTTTTGACTGATTCACACCCAGACTGCGCCTAGAAGTTTCGATTTTGACAAATATGGTCTAGAGGGATTAAAAATGAAACAGGAGATGAATTGGTAAAATTTCTATTCCATTCCACTGGCAAGAGCAACTGTGTCTATGCAAATCGCTGCAGGGTGGAAAACAGCTTCTCTCCCTGAGCTCCTGAGACCTGTTTGTTAGCGTGGCCCATGATCATGGTAACAAGGCTGCACTCTGAAATGGACTGGAAATAGATGACACAATCCTATATGGCTATACAGCTTCAGGAGCAGCATTTTCATGCATTTATGCACTTTGGCCTATGGCATAGCTAGCACGTGACTATTGGTATGTAATCAGGTCTTTCAGCAAAGACTGAATCCTCTGATGTCACCATTTCCCCATCAGTAAAATCGTGCTAGTGATATGAACACCTTTTGCACGGTATTATATGACAGACGGTTAAAAAGAGATATCTGCTTGATACCAACATGCAAAACAACTTCTAGTTTTGGCACCCCTTTTTTAAACTAGCACCAAACCTGAAAGTCAGATCCTAGACTCTGCAGTTGCTAGGACTGCACAGCTGCACACAGGGCAAATGCAATCCGAATGGAAGAGGTTAAATGACCATTCATATGACCTCAATGGATTATCTGCGTCAGTTTGACCTGTATTTGCTGCTCTAGCAAATGTGCAGCAACCCTAATAGGTTTGATGCAGGACTCGCTTGATAAAATTCTGAGGTCGGTGTGGTGCAGAAGGTCAAACTTGATGATCACAGCAAACCTATCTGGTATCAGACTCTATGAATAAAATTAACTAGCTGGTTACAAAGCCAGCTTAATCCTTGTTTTGTGTCACTGTAGCAAAGTAAAGCAGTCAGAACCTATTGGTGAATTTGACCCTTAAATTTGCTGCTCTTCTCGTACTTGCATGGGGTTGATAACTGTGCAGTTTCATGTACATCAGTCAGTTAAGCCCAAAACTCCCATTGACATGAACAGGAGTTTTATGCGAGAACAACTCTTTGTTGTCTGTCTTATTGATGATACAGTGGTTCTGATCACTCTAGTGATTTTTTCCTTTCAATAACTATAAGGGAATGGCATAAAGGAGCACACAGGGAAGCTCAAACTGTAACAGTTTCCAAATGAAAAGAAAAGCAACATCCTGATTCTTATCTGAATTCAGGTCCTCATTAGAACTGACAAGGTTTATAGAAAAGATGTAGACAAAAAGAGTTAAGTTTTGAAAAATTATTAACAAGCCGATGATTTCTGTTCTGAATACTGACATCAAGTCTGCATGCTCCATTCCGTAACTACATGAATGCCCTTGCTTCATAACTGTTTCCTTGGATATTTTTATTAGCTAAATTGAAAGAAAAGCAAAAATAACCCACAAAATTTTTAGTCTGCTGACTTTACGCTACATCTTTGTATCATTTTCTACTACATCTTAGGTAGTTAACACCAATACAGACCATATGTCTGGTGACAATAACCTATGTGTTGACACTGCCTTTCATCAGTATGTGCTTTAGCAAAAAAATGGGATTAGAAAGATCATTGCATTAATTAGCTAATTTCTATAACACTTTGAAGATGCAAAGTACAATATATCTGCAGAGTATTATTTTTTATTTCATCATCTGCTATGGCCATTTGTTCAAATAGCCCGTTCAATTAAAAAGGAATAACCAGGGAGTGTATGAGGCATAATTACCTATTTTATGACAATTTACATTTTTTCTCATGTGATTTGGCTAAAATTAACACTGGGATATCTAATTTATGGCAATTCCCATGAGACAATGTCTAAACAATTTAAAAAAAAAGAAATAGAGCAGCTTGAGGTTGAAAATAGATTCAGAAAAGGGCACAGATCTTAAATTGTGCCTGTCCTTTGTGTTTGTAAAGGCTGATCCTGCCTGCACTGATTTTTAATCAGAAACCTCCTGTCTTCACATTGGCTAAATGCAAAACACAAAAATTCCTTAACCTGTATCACATTAGTTATCTGTATAACATGGAACACATTGCCACAACAGTTTTCCTCTGCAGAGGATGAGCATCAAGGTGAAATTTTGTCTCCTTTACAAGTAAAGGAAATTTTACCCTGCTGTGACACAAGCATTAATATTTAATACAGATGTCCATATTGAGCTGTCATATCCAATGATTGCCTTTGATACTAGTGGTCCCAAGGTAGTATTAATTTATCTGGAAAAGGGAGAAATCAGAGTTTTCACTGGCCATCCCTTTTCATAGAATCATAGAATCATAGAATCATAGAATCATAGAATCATAGGGTTGGAAGGGACCTCTGGAGATCATCTAGTCCAACCCCCCTGCCAGAGCAGGGTCACCTAGAGCAGGTTACACAGGAACACGTCCAGGTGGGTTTTGAATGTCTCCAGAGTTGGAAACTCCACCACCTCTCTGGGCAGCCTGTTCCAGTGCTCTGCCACCCTCAGGGTAAAGAAGTTCCTCCTCATGTTTAGGTGGAACTTCCTATGTTCCAGTTTGTGCCCATTGCCTCTTGTCCTGTCCCCGGGCACCACTGAAAAGAGCCTCGCCCCATCGTCCTGACACCCACCCTTTAAGTATTTATAAGCGTTGATAAGGTCACCCCTCAGACGTCTTTTTTCCAGACTGAAGAGACCCAAATCCCTCAGCCTTTCCTCATAAGAGAGGTGTTCCAGTCCCCTAATCATCTTTGTAGCCCTCCGCTGCACCCTTTCCAGCAGTTCCCCGTCCCTCTTGAACCGGGGAGCCCAGAACTGGACACAGTACTCCAGGTGCGGCCTCACCAAGGCAGAGTAGAGGGGGAGGATGACCTTCCTTGACCTGCTGGCCACGCTCTTCTTGATGCACCCCAGGATGCCATTGGCCTTCTTGGCCACAAGGGCACATTGCTGACTCATGGTCATCCTGTTGTCCACCAGGACTCCCAGGTCTCTTTCCACAGAGCTGCTCTCCAGCAGGTCAGCACCCAACCTGTACTGGTGCATGGGGTTGTTCCTCCCCAGGTGCAGCACCCTACACTTGCCCTTGTTGAACTTCATAAGGTTTCTCTCTGCCCAGATCTCCAACCTGTCCAGGTCTCTCTGTATGGCGGCACAGCCTTCCGGTGTGTCAGCCACCCCACCCAGCTTGGTGTCATCAGCAAACTTGCTGAGGGTGCACTCTATCCCCTCATCCAGGTCATTGATGAATATGTTGAACAGGACTGGACCCAGTACTGACCCCTGGGGAACACCACTCGTCACTGACCTCCAACTAGACTCTGTGCCCCTAATCACAACCCTCTGAGCTCTATCTTTCAACCAGTTTTCTATCCACCCCACTGTCCATTCATCTAACCCACACTTCCTAAGCTTCCCTATGAGGATGCTGTGGGAGACCGTGTCAAACGCCTTGCTTAAGTCAAGGTAGACCACATCTACCGCCCTCCCCTCATCTATCCATCTAGTCATGCCATCGTAGAAGGCTATCAGGTTAGTCAGACATGATTTCCCCTTGGTGAATCCATGCTGAGTACTTCTGATAGCTTTCCTTTCCTCCATGTGCCTTGAGATGACACCCAGAACGAGCTGTTCCATCATCTTTCCAGGGATGGAGGTGAGGCTGACCGGCCTGTAGTTCCCCGGCTCCTCCTTCTTGCCTTTCTTGAAGACTGGAGTGACATTGGCTTTCCTCCAGTCCTCAGGCACCTCACCTGTTCTCCAGGACTTTTCAAAGATGATGGAGAGCGGCCCAGCAATGACTTCTGCCAGCTCCCTCAGCACTCTCGGGTGCATCCCATCAGGGCCCATGGACTTGTGAATATCTAGATGATCTAATTGGTCCCTCACTCGCTCCTCCTCAACCCAAGGGAAGTCGTCTTCTTTCCCTGTTACTTTATTCAATGCCTGGGACTCCTGAGGGCTGGGCCGAGCAGAAAAGACCGAAGCAAAGAAGGCATTCAGTAACTCTGCCTTCTCCACATCCTCCGTCACCATGACTCCTGCCTCATTCAGCAGTGGGCCTACAACTTCTCTGGTCTTCCTTTTGCTTCCAATATACTTGTAGAAGCTCTTTTTGTTGTGCTTGATGTCCCTAGCCAGGTCTAATTCCAAGGCGGCCTTGGCTTTCCTTGTTTCATCCCTGCACGCTCTGGTGGCATTCTTGTAATCCTCCCAAGGGGTCAGTCCCTCCTCTTCATCCATCCTCTTCAACCATGTCATGTTTAGATCCACCTAAAAACTCCTCTTCTTTTCTCCGTATCTACTCCTGGAGTGGAAGCACAAACTAAGGTGACTGGATATTTTGGTGGTATGTAAGCCTAGATCACTAAGTCTGCTTTTGGGGCTGAATAACTGAAATAACACTTAGGTAGGTAGAGGAACAGATGAAAGACATGACAAATTCTATATAATGGACAAATAAACACTTAAATAAGCAAGTTACTTGGAGGATATTTACAATTCTTATAAAGGGGTTTTGTAACGATTCAGAGTCCTCTTTTTTCCCTAAACTCTCCAGCAGGTACTTAGAAGTCTTAAGAACAAAAAGAGATGCCTCCTCTCCCTTCTTCTGAAATATGATTGTATTCTGCAAAATACTATAAATAACAAATGAACAAGATCATTTGTATTTGCTTTCCCTTTTCAGGATATTCAAGCAGACTTTTTTTCAGTATCTGCAAATTTCTACAAAACTGCTGCACATTTAACCACCATGAACTTTAGTATCCTGCTTGGAATGAAGCCTTTTACAAAAAGATTGTGTGGTATTATTTGTTTATAAACAAAATATGTAGTGTGACAAAAAGGTGGAATGGAGTAAGAACGCATCTTTATTTTATGTTTCTCAGCAGGCAGTAAATAAAAAACATAATAGTATTTCTGATTTACAACCTCAGGAGAAGTTAAAATGAGCACATTTATTTAAAGAACACCTTTCACATACTGGGGAAGTCTTTGACAACATCATTTTAATTTTTTCCTGCTAAAAATGAGGACTAACAGTTAATTGTCGACAGCAGTCATGTACCCAGAGCATTTTTCCCTCTTTGTCCATTTCGCTTTCTTCTACAATCTGTTTTCATAACATGATAATTACACTGGCTTGTCGCCGGTAAAAGACTATGATTTCATCACAGGAAGAGAAATCAAACAGAGATGAACTGTGAAGAAAAGCATAGAGAAAAATACAGGTCAGACATCTCTAATATTTGTAATAACACTGATGCTTTAAAAATATATATATATTTCGGCTTCATGTGGAAGGGGCTTTTTATCAGTACTTGCAGTCAGTACTTACAGATCTATTTGTTATAAAACATCTTTTTAACTGGTTACTAAATATGCATTAAATCCCTGCCCTCCTAAATAGACCCTGAAATGCAGTTTGGTTTTGCATTTTCTTCTTGCTTTGCCAACCTAAACAACCTTCTTGCTGTATCAGCCAGACAGAGGTCAGACTCTGAAGTGCTGGCAGTGCCCTGTGTCCTGCCCAGTGAAATGGAAAACCAGAGTTGCTAAATGTCCATATTTTTAGCTGAAAAATATAAATGGTCTGAAATCAAACACTGCTTGTAACAATGGACTGTCTTGCTGTCTGACTGAAGAATCCTTAAATATATTCATGTTAAATGTGTGGAGGGGCAGAAAGGGAAAATCAATACTCCCCCACAAAAAGCCAAAAGTTAACAGAAAACTGTTCTGAAAGCTGAGAAAGGAAGGGGGGGAAAAAAAGGCAAAAAAACCCAGATTTTAAAACACAACTGAAAGGCTTTGGGCTAAAGCTTTCCTGAAAATTGTAGGTGCAACATAAAGCTCACCAAGAAAAGAAAGGGAAAGCTTAGCTTCATAGTATAGCTTTTTTGTAGTTTCCTGAACGTGAAGCTTACTTGCTATATCGTGTACCCAAGAACGTACAAGCTCTCCAGCTTCCCTCGTGCTGTGGTTCTTCCCTGCCATTTTTTGGTACAGTTTCTGCATGCTGGCCCCTCTGCTGTAGCACCCGTTGTTTCCCTCTAAGGTCTTCCGTAATTTAAGGCAGAACACCAGCTCTGTGGGTGATCATTATGTATTACCTGTGTCTTTAGGGGCACAGGTTGGTGGCATAAAACAGACACAGTGACGGTGTAGGGGTTTTGAAAAAAAATATTACTGTGTATTTTCCTTCAGAACTTGCCAAATCCGCAACTTCAGATCCCCTGTTTAAATACCCACCAAAAACATACCCTCCATTTTCATGCTTTTTATGTTTCTTCACATTTTTTTCTCTCTTCCTTTACAAAAAATATGAATAGATGGATACTTATATTTGATTCTTAAAAGCAAGGACACCTATGTTATCAGAAATATTGGAGATTTATTCATTTATTGTAAATTCAGAAGCACAGTAATTAGGAAAATACATGAATGTTTTTAACTTCCTTTGGGGAAGGCACATGCCATCAGTGTTAAAACAAAAAGGACAATAGGTAAGGGCACAAGACCATCAGCAGCCTAGGAGTATTTTCAGATAAACTCCTGGAAAATATGTGGGTTTCATAAATCAGTGATAATGATCAAATGCTTGGCTCTCTTCCTGTTACAGGTTCCCAAACAGATGAGGTCCAGCTTTGTGAAAGACCCAGGAGTAAAGACTTTCGAAAATACAGGGTCAACTTACCTAATTTCACATAGTTCTAATAGAATTTGTCTCTACTTTTAATGCAGCCCAGTTCGCTCCACTGTTTCACTTACTAAAACTTTCATAAGCAGTTAAATTGCTAACGGTGGCTCTCCCACGGCCTTCTCAGTAGAGGGCAGGGTCGGTGGCAAGCAAATTTCCCAGTCTTGGAACACCGTAGGAGCAGCGTGGGCAAATCTGGCAAAAAAAGGTGCCCCAGGGACAGGAGAAAAAGTATGTGTTAGTATTTCTGGGCTACAGGAAGGACAACTGACAGCTGAAGGATTAGCTGTAAAACGGAACAGCCCAAAAGGCAGCTGCAGGATTATTTTGGAGGGCATTTTTCCCTCTTTCCCCCACCCGAAAAGCATTCAAAGCTGTATGTTTTGTGCTTTCTCACAGAGGTGCTCTAAACAACAGCTAACACCAATGAAAATTAAGGGAAATGGCCATGCCATCTACTTTGGCTTGTAATTTAGCGTTCTGAGTTCTTTCCTTCTCCCTCTCTCCCACCTTTCTGGAGGTATCTATTGCTTTCTATGTCTTCTCTAAGAGGAATCTATTGCACATTATGTTTGGTGCCCTGAATCACAGGTTGGTTTAACATCCAAAGGAAACAAAGTAAACTTTTCCCCCAGAGTCTATTACGCTGAAGGAACTATACTTGTTTTCCAAAGACCTCTCTTTTCCTGACAGCAGGCAGACCCTGTCAGTTTGAATTAGAATTGGTATGAGAATTTCCATTTGCATTTTAAAAGAGAAAAAAAAAACAACATTTTGGGTTTTTGGCTTTTTTTTTTTTGTGTTCACCCAGAAGACTAAGCTAAAAATTAAAACTAAGACCCAATTGTGAATACTTCTTTTTCTTCTGCTTCCCTAATTACCCATATACTGATAAGTTTGTGAAAACAAGGCTAGAGAAAATGAAAAATACTTGATACACAAGTATTCATTCATATACAACCAATATTATAGTGGTTTGAAAGCACCTGATTTCAATGTAGTTGCCCTCAGAACAGAGCATAAGGTAGCAAAGCCATTATACACTCACTTAGTAACTTGAGGAAAATTCTGAGACCCAGTTATTGGAAGCCACACTGGGAGCTAACATAAAAACAGGGAATTTATGTTACAATAAGAGTCTCAGCTCCAACTCCTATGAACTCTGTCATTCTTTTTCATTACCTAAATGGTAGGTGAAGCACAGAGAAATGTGCCTAAGCACCACTGGAGTTCGGAAAAGAGCTGTGTTCTTCTGTCTCTAATTCTAAGACTTAACCACTTAAGTGCTTGTCATTATGGATCACAGCCTGTTAGCCAAAACAAGGTACAATGTGTACTCTGCTCTGAGCTATCCTCATTTTCTTTGTGTTTTCACTTGTTTTAGCAACACCTAACTAAGGATGAACTGTTCACATTTCTTCAAGAGTCAAGCCAAAGTTGCCGTGACTTTGCTGTTCTTTCAGCCCTAAGGGACTAAGAGTTCACAGGTACCAAAACAACAGAACAATTGAATTGGAAAATCAAGTAGAGTTCAACTGCTTTTAGGAAACCAATTTCTTAAGCAAAACCAGATCTGTTATTTAAAATTGGGCTACTACAAAATCATCCATTGAAGCATTTATGTTTTTATTACTTCTTATGGTATTGGAAGTTGTGAGTGCATGTTCAATTCTATGTGAAAAAGTGTGTTTATATCATCAGCACACCACATCATGGGGCCTACAAGGTATGGATCTGAAGAGACATCTAAGCATGTATCCCTATTAATCTCCTGAAATGTTAGAAATAGAATGAACTATCCTTCCTTCAACCCATGTCAGCATAATTGACCCTTTAAAAAGAGAACTGCTAATAAAAGACATTCTTGTGTGGGTATTGAGAGATCTTGTGGTAGGAACCGAGCATCCACATCATAAGAAACACCTCTGCTTCAGAAGAGTTTACAGCCCTGGCTGTGAATGGGGAGCAAAGCAAATATTATTTCTGTTCTGCAGCTAGGGAACTGAGACACAAGACAAACAGAAGACAAAGTCCCTTCTGCCAGACTTGTTTGTCTTCCAAAATAAGCCTAAGGAAGCCAGATATCCTGATTTCATCCACAGTGATGATTGTTTGGCCACATGTAACTGGTAATACTTTCCTGAGTTGCAAGATCTACAGGAGATGCTATTACTGGTATTTGCATTACAAGCAGCCTGAACTCAGCCCCAGTTTACATTGCACACAAATCCCTTCTGCCCTTGCCACAGGTGATGACAGAGACCATTTAGAAACTCAGGTTATTTTGGCCTAATGTTGTGATATGTCCATAAGAGTGCAAGGAAAAGGTGAATGTGAATGGGCTAGGCTGTTCTGGGATGTAGTAAATGGCAAGTCTCAAAGTTTTCCACTACAAAAGTCATACTAGCCACGACCTGGGACCGAGGGAACTCATATTCACTGACCAAGGGTGCACATTATTAGAACAGGAATACTTCTCATGCGCTTATGACACAGTAATGTCAGTGGGTCTACTTGCTATCTGCGGTGTGTTCAACCCTGTTCGCCCTGTTCCCCCACTCGTCTCCAATGCCTGCATAGTGCACAAGACACAAATCTAGTCTGGACTTTCCCCAAGAAAGCACAAGAACTCGGTGTAAGAGACCTGACGATGTAACTTTAACTGCTAGTTTGGGCACGAGGCTAATGCTTGACTCACAGCATGTACATATACAAGCAAGAGCAGATGACATCTTCAAGACCACATGGAAAATCCACGGCAAAACTAAGCTCTTCTAATAAAGATCTTTTTTTTCTGTTTAACATAAATACTACATTGTGACTGAACTTACTGTCTTTCTACAGCTTCACCATCTTGGCTTTCTTCTTTTATGCCAGTATTCACAGCAGAATTCGATTTAATATGTCTGTAGGAGCTAAGACTACAGCCACAGATATGTGAGGATTAGTTTTGTAGATTTGTGTCTCTGTTCTCAAAGTCGGTTGTCTCCATTGTGCTTTCTTTCCACACACTATGCATCTCTATGACAAATGGTTATGGCTGTGTTTGATTTGAACATTGACTGATGAGTACAAGCTGGGCAGGGGGGGAAGAGAAGGGTATAGGGAGCAAATATTCAATTTAAAAAAACTTGTGCCGTAAAACACATCATAATTTTCAAGCGAAAAGGACATCTTCATTTTCTAAATGGGCCTTTTGAAATGATAGGCAATAATGGGAGAATAAGTCCATTATTCATTTATAAGGGAATTAGCATAACAAAGCTGCTTAATGTGAGAGTTCAGAAAGCTCTGATTAATAAATTAATCCTTACATTTTACAATAGGTCTCATTTTTTGTGAATAATTTCTATAAGAAACTGTTTTAATAATCTCAGTGTTTTAGTTCAGAAAATTTAACTCTTTATGAGCTACCCAGATCAGACACCAAGATGAATTTCGTGTTGTATAGATGGGTGCAAATCCATGTACCTTTTGAGCACTGATAGCATTGCACAGGGGAAAAGCTGAAGGCAGGAGCAGAGAGAGCTCCACTGGTGGCCATGCAGCGCATAAGGGTACATCACACTGGTGCTAATAGCTAAGCAGCACAATTTAAATTAATCTGAACAGTAATTAATATAAAGGGGACCAAAAAAAAAAAAAAAAAGAATTATGAGCCTTCACTTTTGAGAAGAGGAGCCTGAATTGGCAAAGATTTTTTCTTTTTAATCTCTTTAAATCCTTTCCATGATTGTTCTTTCTATAAATTGCTTTTCAGTGTGGACACAGTCTCTTAAACTTGCCTGTTCTTTCTTAGCTAGACTCTATAGTACAATTAAAAGTCTTTGCTTTTCTGAAAAAGATCTGTTCCAGATGAAACACTTTCCATATCAAGTCATTGCTCTGCTGTCTCGTGAAGACAAGTAAGGCATCATTCTCAATCTCTTTGTCTTAAAAAAAGCCTTTTACTCTGTCTACCTTTTTAAGCTTCAGTGAATCAGGACTTTTTTATCTGAATAACCCATAATAGGGTTTTATTCAGGTTTATTTTATTAGTAACATTGTTCCTAGGTAGATGTAAGTAATGCCATTTGATGTATGGCATCATTCCATGTCTATTTCTGTATT
The DNA here is from genome assembly GCF_963924245.1 of Chroicocephalus ridibundus. Lineage (NCBI taxonomy): Eukaryota > Metazoa > Chordata > Aves > Charadriiformes > Laridae > Chroicocephalus > Chroicocephalus ridibundus. Next base: position 120,572,474 of record NC_086285.1, on the reverse strand, counting down.
AACAATCGTATATAGTAGCCTTTCTCTTTTCACAAGAAGACACTAATGAAACCAGCAGTTTCTGAATCTGTTCCTCTTTTCCCCCATAATTCACCTCTGATACTATTATTTCCCTCCATGCAGGTCTAATGGGAATGGACAAATCTTTCTGATTACTTTTGGAGGGTCAGAAAGGATGCTTACAATAGGAATCTTGCGATAAAACATTAGTCACAATGAAGCAAAGAATGGTGAATTTCACACAGACACACCATGCACGATGCAATACTTCATAGAATCATACAATCATAGAATGTGTTGGGTTGGAAGGGATCTTTAAAGGTCATCTAGTGCAACCCTCCTGCAGTAAGCAGGGACATCTTTAACTAGATCAGATTGCTCAGAGCCTCATCCAGCCTGGCCTTGAATGTCTCCAGGGATGGGGTCTCCACCACCTCTCTGGGCAACCTGTTCCAGCGTATCGGCACCCTCATGGTAAAGAACTTCATCCTAATGTCTAATCTAAACCTACCCTGCTCTAGTTTAAAATCATTACCCCTCGTCCTATCGCTACATGCCCTTGCAAACAGCCCCTCCCCAGCTTTCTTGTAGGCCCCCTTCAGGTACTGGTAAGCTTCCATAAGGTCTCCCCAGAGACTTCTCTTCTTCAGGCTGAACAATCCCAACTCTCTAGGACTGTCTTCATAGGAGAGGTGCTCCAGCCCTTTGATCATCTTTGTGGCCCTCCTCTGGGCCTGCTGCAACAGGTCCATGTCCTTCTTGTGCTGAGAGTTCCAGAGCTGGACACAGTGCTCCAGGTGGGGTCTCACCAGAGCAGAGTAGAGGGGCAGAATCACCTCTCTCGATTTGCTAGCCACGGTTCTTCTGATGCAACCCAGGATGCAATTGGCCTTCTGGGCTGCAAGCACACATTGTTGGCTCATGTCCAGCTTTTCATCCACCAGTACCCCCAAGTCCTTTTCCACAGGACTGCTCTCTATCACATCATCCCCCAGCCTGTATTGATAACGAAGATTGTCCTGATCCAAGCACAGGATCTTGCACTTGGCCTGGTTGAACTTCATGAGCTTCGCATGGGCCATATGAAAACTTGATGACATACCTGATGCGACTTGCTCCAGTTTGCTTTCAAAAGCCTTGGGAGGAAGGTTAATAATGTAGTAATGTAACAAGGAAGGCAGAAAAGAGAAAATAAGGATGTTAGTAGTTTCACCTTGAGCAATGTGAATGCCACTTTTTCTGAGATAATCAAAACACTCATAGTGGGATTTGACTGGGCAATGGGAAAAAAAGGGCCTGACAGGCACCTGGTGACCTTCTCAGTTTAGGATTCCAGTCTCTGCATGATGACAGAAAGACTCAGCCATTGGGTTTGTGTCTTTCCTGTTGGATTATGCAAATGGAGTTTCCTTCTCTGCTCTACTGCCTACATGTCAACCGCAGAACAACTTTGCTTTTGGTTTTCAGAACAATGCAGTCTCATTTCTGATATTACTGACCTTTGCTCCTTCACCAGTGGTCTCTTCTGGTACATCCAACTTGTCTGTTCTTATCACACCTTTATTCTGTAAATCTGAAAGACAATGCACTGCTGTGTTAAATGGAATAGGACAGCAGGGGGAAAAAATCATTGTACACAAAAATAACAGAATGCATCTAGACTGCATAGCAGTTCTACACAAATTACTCTTACTTCAAATGCAAGCCAGAAGCAACACATCTTTAAAAGGAAAGCATTTGACAGATTACATTCCCTAATAAGTCTCATATTGCAAAACAGAGGGGAAGGTACTTTTAGAAAACTGTTCCTAATTCATGTTTTATTGCAAATTAATGGTGCAAACAGGAAAACAGAAACTCCATTACTTATCTGTATTAGAATTCTTCCATCAAAGAGCCTTCAGTTTGAATTTTATTTGTGATTTCTACCACTATTGTTTTGGTTTAATCTATGATTTATGTCTTTATTATTTTGGTTTAATTTATGGTTTCTTGTTGCCTAGAGTGGTTTAGAAAGAGCTGTGAAAGCTTGGTGAAATCTATTTGGCAAAGCAAGATTGTCTCTACAAAAAAAATTAATAAAGTTTGCCAAGCTCATGAGCCTAAGGGTTGTATCATTTAAATCTTTCTCTTATGCTCGATGAAAAAGAAAAATAAAAGCCCTTAGAAATTACTTCTTTGGCACTCAGTACAAGCCTCCATTTAGTTGTTCTTCCCTTTGGCATTGCTGTTGCTCACAAGGAATTAAAAAGATCCAGTTTCACAAATTCCTTTAAGATCCTATTCATATTCTTCCTCACTTTGTTCCTATTGTTTTAGTCCTCCTCTTCAACTGTTCTCCACCTCACCGTATGCACAGAAGCCACCTTTCTTTTCCAGCCCCGCCCTAGCCACAAAACAGAGATTTGGTGGCGGTTGTTGCCTCATCAACTTGCAAGTTCTGTTGATTCTCACGCTTACAAGAATGATCATTTTCACTGTGTATAGATGTTTGCTCTATGCACATTTGTGTGTCTATGTTTCTGTATGATTGTGTATTTTCCAGCCTTCACTGTTAATTTACAGGCAAAACCATCAGAAAGCCATGAGATTTAAGGACATCGACATTAGTTTGCTGGAGTTCACTAGCCAACTGCTAATTGTGGATTTATTCAAAAAAGAAGATACTTTGTATTAGTATTTATACTTTTTCTTCACTATTCAAAATTCTAGCATAGCAGCATTTCTGTCTCAGTCATGATTTAAGATCTATCTATAGTCTTTAGTTACTCTCTGTATGTCATTTTTTCCTTAAACACAGAAGACATGTTCTCATCTGTTGACTAAGTATTTAACACGAAGTGTTTCATCAAAGACTAGACTAGCCAGCATTCGCAGCCATAAAACAAAAGGTAGAGCTTGATAGAGTGACACTGATTCTCTGTCCTTTCCAAAGATAGGCACCAAATTAAAAACAATAAAGTATAAGTTGAGGCACATGATGTTTCATTTCTGGTTAGCTACGGAGTGTAATACAAGAGCCACAGGCAGGTCCATTAATCTCATCTGGCCAGATATGAAACTCCATGTATAACAACACCTCATCTAGTTTGTTTTTTTTTTTGCTTTGCTTTGTGACTTTCCCATAAAATTCATCATTACAATAAAAATGAGAAAAGGAAAAAGGCAATTTTAGTGGTGTTCAAAATTATGTCCATAAAGCATGTAAACATTTTGCACACTACACAGTAAAAGAAATATTTTGCACATATGCCAACCTATTAAAAATTTCATTCTGAAATCCTGCTTTCTGTTGAATATCACCTTTGTAGTCACACTACATGAGTCACACTACAAGCATGAGGAAAATACAGTAAAGGGAGAATAAATATAACCAAGTACAACTTTTGTAATTCCTACCTTCCAGGTTAGCCAGAGTCCTCTTCAGCCATTGGTATCAACTAAAGGTGCTTCAGAGCAGCTTCGCCTGCAGTTCCTTCTTCCATGCAGAACATTGTTCTCACAGTCTTCGCAAGGCACGGAAGCAAAGAAACACAACAGTTCAAAGTCCACTGGCCATAACAATGTTCTACCCTTGGATTCAGGCTCAAGTCCCCCAGCCCAGCACCACACCAGGTGTTGAAAGCAGAGTAGTAACTCCATACTGGAGTCATGTCTATATCCTTCTTAAGTCATCAGAGAAAAGGTTTGTGTGGGGTTTCATTGGAGAATTCAGGTCTGCTTTTTGCTCAGTCAGCCATTTAGTTTATAATGGTGGATGAATGGAAGATATGTGATGCATGACTGTTTCTCTATTCTTGAGATGCGAGCATGCCTGTGGGAGGAGAGAGGGCTATCAGTTAGCTAGGTAAGGTGTCAGTCAGCCAGCCCGCCAGGAGTAAAGGACAGGAAATGCCGCATATGGATTGACAAAGACAAAAAAAGTGTCTTTCAATTTCATGACTTAAAGCTTTAGAAAAGATGACCCTGTGGTAAGTGTATATTGATGCAGATATTCACTGTCTGTAGTATAGCATGCAGGAACCAGGAGAAAGGGTGTTGTCCTGGTCTTCTGTCAGACTGCATTACAACTTAGCCTGAGGCCTTAAAACCGATGGACAACAGATATCATTTAAGAGCTACCTTGGAAGTTAAACTTCTGAACTTGCCCAACTTGTGTTAGGAATTAATCTAATACAAAGCCCAAGGCTGTGAGAACAAGCAAGTGCACTATTTCTATTTCTCTCTCACCATCAAGAAGAGTTTAGCCTTCTAATCTTATTGAAAGTGTTGCCTATGACAACCCATGTGCTTAACAAGATCATCACACTGTAGATTCTAAATCAAATAGCATCCAACAAATTTACTGCAGTGCCTGTCTCTCATGACTAATAGTGTATCCCCTTAAAATTCAATACATGATCAGGCAAATCAAGAGCACTACCAGAAACACGAAGAAAATGAGGAATGAGGAACGTTCTGTAAAAGCAATATATTTAAATGCAATCCCCAAAGCAGTCCTTACAAAATAAGCACTGTAGCTTCATAACCAGTAAATGAAGAAAATGAAGGCAGTGGAATCCAGTTTTGTGAAGACCTAATTAGGGCGGGGAGTAGGATTGTTTGGCTCACCTCTGGGATTTTTGAGTGTTTCCTGCATTTACAAAAAGGCCCACAATGAATATGAAATAGTGAAGAAGGAGGAATGTTTTCTTAGGAGAATTATTTTCATGGGGTTTTAATTCTGAAAACTCCTTAAGCTGTTCAATGCTAGAACCTAGTAAGACATGTCAGAAGGAGGTTTACTGTATATTTAGTATCTCTATATGTCCTTGATAGAGGATTTGCTGCTGACTATGCTGAGAAAATGGGTAATGTATTCAGCAGGCCCTGGCTTTTAACCAGGATTATTACCTTTTTTATGTTCCAGTCTTCTGTATTAATAGATTTTTTATATTTCTTTATGTGAATCCTTTTGTAAATTTCACATCCAGTAAACTTTCAACATCGAATAGTCCTTCCAGCAGAAAAACTGGTTACCTTTCCTCATACAAGTAACAACTTCATGGGAACGCTGGCAGGTTATCCTGGGTGACGGAAAGTGTTAGGCATTTGCTACAATAAGTCTAAACGTGTTTTATAGTTATGTTTTGCGTGCTTATGTTGCATGATACTTTAAAAACTTTGGAAGAGTTTAAAATACAGAATACAAACTCCGAGTTTGAAATCTGCTGCAGAGTATCTCTAAGACCTTTCTGGTATTATTTCCTCAGAACATGTGGAGTGTGCAGGATGTACATGAGTGAGGCAAAACTACAAATGTCTCACAGGTTACATTCTTAGGCATGTAGCTCCAAAAACCCTGAACGCATAGGACTAAGTGTAAAAACAGCTAGTTACTGCAGACTTGAATTAACAACACTTAAGGTTTTCAAAAGCTACTGTATGTACATAATAACACTATGTTTAGATGATTTGAAAATGCACTTTATAAAAAAGGTTTAGGTGTTTCCAAGAAACGTCTGTAGGAATTACTTCACCAGGGATGCCTAATTGAAATTGCGGGAGGCTTAAAATGGTAGTTCCCTTTCCATTTATCTCAGGAAAGCCAGTGATAGACACTGATGTCTGTGTCAGTATTGCTAACTTCAAGCTTTCAAAATTCATGAGTCAGCCCAAAAGAAGTTTTATCATTGACCTAAAAATCATTAGGTTAAATAAAGGTGAGTGGCTCATCCATCCTTTTCCGTCTCCTCCTCTGTAAACTCTTGTTTGTTTTGAGGAACTCTTTTCCTAACTCTGGAGACCAGAAAGCTGCACATTCTTTAAAGGAAACTAGGAAGTCTCTTGGCACCCTATTAAGCTTCAGACACAGGAATCAGGGAAAAAAAAAACCACTTTATACTGTAGTCTTTGTTATTAAAACAGTTACTATTTCAATTTTGATATCATGGCTGTGAACATTCAGTTTGAATGAATAAAGGCAGTTTGACAGATACCAACATTCATTCTCTCCTTTCAAAAAGAGTGTCAGAATAGTTCTAGAAAAGGTCTATACTGGGACCTCTCCTGTTCAATATCCTGTTCAATTATCAATGACCTGAAGGAGGAGGTGGAGTGCACTCTCACCAAGTTTGCAGGTGGCACCAAACTGGGGGGTGCAGTCAATGTGTTGAAGGGCAGAATTGCCTTTCAGAGGGACATAGACAGGCTGGAGAAGTGGGCCAATAAGGAACTCATGAAGGACAATGCAAGGTCCTGTCCCTTGCACAGACCAACCCCCTGGAACAGTATGGCCTGGGGACCAACCAACTGGGGAGCAGATCTGCTGAACAGGATCTGGAGGTTCTGGTGGACAGTGGGCTAAACAAGAACCAGAAGTGTGCCCTGACAACAAGTCAGGCTAGCAGCATCCTGGGCTTTCATGGTTTTTTGAGTCAAATAGTAATCCAAAAATCGGGTGTCAGGATCTTTTATTTTTTAGCAACAGTCCTAAGTAATGTATAAACTACCTATTATTTTTTTTTAAGTAATAATATATCTGTTATATATATAATGTATAAAGATATTGTATATACTTCTAGTATATCACATTAATAATTAATATAGTAAATATCAGTATAGAAATAACAATTAGTTGATGTATTTTATACATATTCATTATTATATTTATATATGCACATTGTATTACTATACATACGAATACTCCCAGTAGTAGCTGATATTGACCTAGAACTGGTTGTTTGCTTGTTTGAAAAAGGAACAAGTGGCAAAACTACAGACTGAATACATCAAAGAAAATTTAAATCCACTGAACTGCTGAAATCCTTGTTCCTCAGAATTCAAACAATTCATGTCAAAAAGAAAGGTTTCTGGTATTTTGGATCAAAAATGGTTTTGTAGTAACCATTCAAATATAACTGTTTTGTCCAAAAATAAAAGAGAACTTTACCTATCTCAAAGCAATTTATTTTTACCAGCTTTATGAACAATTTAAAAAATATTTTGGACACAGTCAACAAGAAACCCCTCTGTATATTATTATTTGCTAGTGAACTAAAAAAGCAGTGATTTACACATATTTGCTGAAGTAATTACCCTGAGAAACATTTGTTTCAGGCTGTAACTTGTTTTATGTCTTCATTCTTACAAGACATTGCAATGTGGGTTTTTTCTGTATTGGAGGGAAGTTTATGGTACTGAAAATTGTGTAAATTAGGAGGGAGAGACAAGGTGTCTCCAAAATCCTTTTTTTTTTTTTCCCCTTCTTCATCGTCTGGTACTGTGATAGGTTTGTGTGTGTGTACATGTTTAAACACAAGTGTTTTCTTATTTCTTCCTCCGTCCTTTTTTAGCATGTTATCTTAGGTATGAGGATACCATTACTTTGAAAAATCAACTGCAGATGGATTACATTGAGCTCAAAGTATAACTTCAGTTCCTAGTTCTATTAACAGAAACAGGAAGTTTCCAGTCTCCAAAGACTGATGTTTCTACAGGACAGGAGGAGTCCTGTCTGTTGTTGTTAAACAAAAAATAATGCTGAAAGTAATTCAGACTCAAGGAGCAGGGTGTTGAAACAATGGTCCAAGAAGTGAATGTACAAGGTAGGATTTGAGACTTTGATGGATGGGAGGAGAAGCAGGGGTGAAATCTGATATTCTCTTTTTCTGGAAAAATAAAGTAGCAGAAAAGGAAGTGTGCCAAGGTGGACAAAGGAATGGAGTCTAATACCAAGTTCAGCCAAAATGTCCAGAAAATTTCAATCAGGATCATTTGCAGGCAGTATCCAGGGATACAAACACAAAGAAATCATCAGTGGGACAATTTTACACCCTCATATAGCAAGTCCACAGTGAGGCTTTTGCACAAATTGCCCTGAAAATATCAGTCAAGAGAGGAAAAGGATGATTGCTTAAGTGCAATAGTGTTGATGTGCCATCTGGAGAAGGAAATTTTGAAAAATGAGGAGAAAAAAGCCTGGAAAATAGAAATAGTCTTGTTTCCACAATAGTATAAATACAAAACCAATGCTACCAGAACGTATGTTCACTTTTAGTTTCCATAAGGCTGATTCCTACGCCCAGAAAGAGTTTCTCTCATGGGTAAACTCCTTACCTGAATCAAGGGCAAGGGAATTCGTCCACAAGTGGATACTAGGGGAACAACAACTACAGCAACATCAGCAAGAAACTTAACTGCACATTCAAAGAACAAGTGAAATCCTTAACTGTGAAATTCATGAAGTGGCAACTTTGCGATCTGGATCAATCAAAGGCAGGATTGATACAAGGGCAAATATAGATCCCTCCATCTATTCTTTCGCTGGACAGTATGTGTATATTGCTTTTTGCTGCAATTGTTTCCAATTGCCCAGGACCCTTATGATTCATTGGCAGAAGCTACACACCGTGTCAGCTGAAATGGAGTCTTCCTCTGCTGGTAGAATCTGCATCACCTTTCTCTTAGCAAAAATCTCTCCTTGTGTATCTGACAGGTTATTTTGCAACTATGTTCTTAAAAACAAAAAAAAAAAAAAAAAAAAAAATCAGGTTTCTTTTCTGAAAGAGACGTGCTCTATTTTCTGGAATATCTAAGAGCATTATTAGAATGCTAATGAGTTCTTTCATATTAGCAGTGACACAAAATACCTTTGTGTAAATTGATCATTCACCAATTTCTTCTGACTTTACTGGAAAGCCAAGTGTGCTTCTTATCACTGGTAGTATTGCTGAAGAAACAATTAAGAAGAATCCAGGCCACCTTTCTAAAACCGAACAGAGCAAACACACCCAGATTGTATGTTTAACCCTGTAACTCAGAACAGCAGGCAGGCAGGTGAGAGACTAAATAAGATTAATAGACCACAGCTTTGGTTAATCTATTGCAGTGTTGGTGGGAGGTGGAGAGGGAGTGGAAGCTGTACTGTAGCACTCAAATGTACTTCTAGTGCTGCCTGCGAGATATACAGATATTTCAGATGACAAAGTGGAGGGAGGTGCTCTGTGTCAGTGCCCTCTTTTAGGGACACATGGTTTGTGAAGGAATTGTTATTGAAAAAATGAACACAAACAAACGTAAAAATAAGTACTCATTATATTTCTCCCCTCTGATTTCTTGTCTTGCATTACTTTGGAGTCATCATCAACTTCTGTATCTTCATACGGCAAAATCAGAAGCACTGTCAACTTGGATTGATGTTAATGGACCACGTACTGTGTGCACCACAGGTAGCTGTAAGGAGTATATATTTTAACTCATGATTCAGTCTAACCTTGCTCTCATAGTGCTAAGATAATATTCTATAAAAATTTAATAAGTTATAATGGGTAAGTAAAACTTATGAGGCATGATTATGGCATATTTTTTGTGACACTGAGATTTTCTTTCCTTCAGCCCTTCACTTTAAATAAATGGCTATTCATTTAACAGTGTCAGAGATAACTAGCAGGAGACATGTATTTAAGCACCTTCTCATTTTGCACATGTGCAAAGCAATGATGTTTGGTATTTAGTATTTATGAGTCCAGGGAACTCTTACTGTGTTAATGTAGTGGTAGTTCGCATAAATTTGTGTCTTTAGCACTTAGAACATTTGTACCTTTTGGTGAACATAGTGGTAATGTAATGTGGAAGGCAGTGCTGTCCCAAATGTTGGATCCTTGAATGAGTGCTGTGATACTTGGGCCTTGAGCAAACGAGTCCCTCTTCCTCCCCAGGCTGTAGTTGGCGGTCTCTGCTTTTAGAATGGTCCTTGGAAGAAAGGTGCCACACATTAGCTCTGTATGTCTTACTGTCTTGAGAACGCCCTCAGTGGTCTTATCCATGTCTTCAGAGCAGCTTGTCGAAGGCAGTACTTCCCTCTTACCATACCCTGTCCCTCTTTTATATTAGACACAGCACATGATGGAATAGGATAATTGGCAAATGGGATATCACCACTGTTCCAAAGGTTAGAGTTTGTGACTTCTAGTTTTACTTCACACCCAGGCATTATCTTGCTGATTTACATATAGATATCCATTTCCACTTCACAAGGACTCCCAAAAGGTATAATTGCTCTGTCTGCCACTGGCCTGTCCTGTAAAGAAATATGTAAGGAAACTTTTTTCTCGCTGAAGACAGATGAAGATTGTTCCCTTTCTGTTCTTCAAGTGGTGCATGTCACCCTGAAAGAGGAATGAGAGGAGGTGAGAATGTAAGTTTGCTTTTTATTTCATGTAAAGTCAATTCCATGAATGTTGTCCTTGCAATCTCCCAAAAGTTTCCCTAGGGGTTCAGATTCCTCTTTACAGGAGGCTAATGTTGCCGCGGAACTTTGACATTGCTGATAAATGATGCTACATAAGGGCAAAGCATTGATTTATTGCCTGCAGTGTTAGATTGAAATTTGTAAGAATGGACTATCTATGGACTTTTATAGAGTGTTATTTGTAGACATAGTTTTCTGATGGCCGCTTCTGCTAAAAGAGAAAAGCTGATGATGTGAAGGGAAAAGGAAAAGATAATATAACTTGGAAATTCTTAAGTACTGAGGGGCTGGAAAATGGTGAGAAATCGTCAGTCATTTGACCTTCAAGTGAGCAATGGAGGTGTTTATCGCATAAAATAAAAGCTCTTTGGGAGAGTTCCAGCAGGGAGATGAGTGGGTCAATTTACTGCTTGGCTCCTGCCTGTCTCTGCTGCATTTCTGCATTCTCCACAGCTCCTAATAATACTAGTCTGGTCCAGACAGAGGGAAGAGTCTCTCTCTTGTCTGAACTTGCAATTCAATGCTACTACATTAGATCTGAATTCTGTCTTGGTGACAGACATTTTATAATCCCCCAATCAAAAGTGAGACAAAACCCCACAATGTTCACACAGTTATTTCAACTGAGCCAAAAAGTGGTATTTCCATCATTTATCTTCAAGGTTGTAAGACTCATTAAGAAAGTTTTATATTTTTTCACTTTTGTCTCTCTCTACTTTTTATTCTGTATTTGTCCGTGAAGAGAGTTAAAAAGACACTTTGTTTTTTTAGACAGGTGATTTATAAACATCAATTTGAGTCTCATCTAATTAACAAAAAAAATCTGAAAATAATTGTTTTTTAGTTTTAAAATATGGAAGTTGATCAAAACATATTGCAATTGTTTATGAAACTGTACTACTTACAGTCAACATTGTATAATCCACACATTGTGCTTTGTGCTGCTCGTGTCAAGTATCTGCAAGACGTTTAATTTTGATTTATTTGAAAATATTGACAAATCCTAAAGACATCTAAAATATTTTGGAAAATTAATACTTTCAGGAATTTAACCAGCCATCAGCAATTTACAAACAGAAATACAGATGAGATCCACCAAACCGATTATTATCATTCATACACTCCTAATAACAGTCATGGTAAGATGTGTTTTGATAAATGATTTCAAGCATGTTCATTTTTTGGAAGTGGATTCTTCTAATTTTAACCTTTTTTTCACTACAATTGTCTTCATTAATGAGATTTTTTTTGAAGGAGCTAAAAGCAATTCTGTGCTTTTAAGAATATAAGGAAAATAATTTTTGAGAATACATTTCCCAAGAGTGGAACATAAAAAGCATATACAAGATAAGGATCTTGAACTCACTTTCATTATTATAAAACTAAGCGAATGTACCTTCCTTTAAAACAAATACTAGTATAGAACTGAACATCAGTAATGTCTGTCCTTACAAATCAATCCCCCAAGTGATCACTAAACTGCATCAGTGTACATTCTGAGTTTACAAACACTTTTCCCACAGGTGATCTCTGGTATAGTGTCTGCTGAGCTGGTTTACAGTGTCAAGAAATGCACCCTGTAGTCATATGTGTCCAGAAAGAGGTATCCTTGCCATCTGGGAAGTGTTCTTCACTCCCATAAAACACAGATTTCCCAACAAACTAATTATTGCAGTGAGGATTTCTCAAACCATTTATGATATTGATGCATATGCAGGAGTAACAGTTTTTTTTTTCTGGAGAAAGAGCAGAGTAAAGATAAAGGAAGCTGAAGCATGTCATGAAGAAAAAAAAAAAAAAAACACTTTGCTGATTACTCTTACTTTTTCTTGGTGTACTATCACACCAGCTGTTAGCCAATTCTGAAAAAACATTATATATTCCTGTTTTCTGACTGAGATTATATATTCCTGGTTCCAAAAAAGCTGAATAAACCTGGGCAAAACACTGCATTTCAGTTGCAGCTCTCCAATAACGGGTATCAGGTCTTACCTACTCAGCAACATACAGCTTGTCTAGCCAAAAAGCTCTGTCGTGTGTTTTATACACGTGGCAAGATACCGAACAAGAGTAACAGGTATGCTCTGGTTACCTTGCAGCACAAGGGAAGCACAATGCTTGCTTACTCAGACATTTTGCCAATGCCTTTCTAAAACCTTGCATTTTCAGATCATGGTGGATGCAGACTCAATTCAAAAGGAGGACCTGAGTAGCTGCTACCACCTCATGGGCCGCTGAAGTCTATAGGCAGAGTTCTTGCATTTCTGCCCACAAAACTAGGTGGAGATAAAAGCTTTGGCATTCTACAGAGCATGCACGCTGATTCTGTCGATCGGGAAGGTGCTGTATCTGCTGTTCTTCGGCATCTCTGATGGGCAACATGTACCAGCCTGCTCTGTTGCAGGACTGCAAGGAATCCGATGCCTGCTGGGGAATGCCAGTGCCCATGTTGCTCAACGGAAATGCACATATGCAGTGGCCATATGCCAGGGGCTTCGGGGTGCCAGTGTGGACCAGTTGGTGCTACAGCTCTGACTGGACTGACAGATTCCCAGAAATCACAGAGAAAAGCAGTGAACTGGTAGCAATAATGCAGGCAGAGTAAAGCCCCAGGACTCTAAGCAGAAGCTATGTTCATATCTAGTTTATAATTTATCTTGCGTATTTCCATGTGATATCAATGGCAAGAAGGTGGTATCCAAATAGTTTTAATAGATAATTAAGGAAATAGCCTGAATGTACCAGAACCTGATACACTGTCAAGCGAATTGCCTTACTACTCATTAGTTTTGCATCCTTTGTTTTGTTATCTTCTTCCGTACTGTGCTAGAACATTTTTTTCCACTGAAAAATGCAATTTTACTATAATTAAAATAATGTACTTGTCCATTTTGGTGCTTGATTCAATTGGAAAGAAAGTCTAAAACTTTATTATTTCCTCGATTCATTTGAATAAAGTCAAAAGACATTATTTTAATAAAGTGGAAATATTCTTTCTGATTTGGGGTTTAATTTGAATATTGTAGGTATATGTCTGGATTAAGTAGGTACACTGGGTTAAATTTTGAGCGCATTACCATTTTTTACATGAGGAAACAAAGAGTTGCTGGAAAGACTTGACAGGACCATTTTCTATTGTTTAAGGCACTCAAAATCAAAACGTTTCACAAAGTCATGTTAATGCTAACAAGAATTCTTTTCAGAAAAAAAATATGATGAAGCTGGGATTTTCCTTTTTACATTTTTTCATTGAGGCATTTGACATTCTTCCTTTAGAAATTATGCTTTTGATTATTATTATTTTTTGTATCCTTAATAATATAGTAATACTGCTTAAACTGTGTTAAAAATAAAACATCCGAAGTGAGTGGACATTTTGGTTAGTTATGATTTTTTTCAGGTTCAGAATAAAATATTTATTCTGTTCAGAATAAAAAAGAAACTCATATTTACATCATTTTTTAATATATTTTTACTCTGCCCAGTTCTGTTTTCTGCCTCACTGAATAAAAATAACTGATATTATTGAAATGAAATAATTCATCATTGCTAAATTAAATATTTCAATTAAAATAAACATCCCATTTCAGTTTTTAGAAAGCCTTTCTTTTTGCAGGAAGGTTTTTGTGTTGGTTTTTGGGGCGTTGGTTTGTTGGGTTTTTTTTCTGTGTTCATAACCTCTTCTTTAGTTCCAATGCCCAGATTTTCTGTGAAAAGAGGATTCCATTTTCTGACCAGCATAGTAACTGCTTGTAGAACACAGACATGTGCTTTGCAGGTACATAAAAATAGCAATTTTTTTTTTTTTCAGTTGTTACCATTTTATTGTTTTGTTCTAAATTACATGTTGCCATGTCAACATCTTGTCAGGTCCAATGGCAACAACTGGGTGCAGCCTAACACGCGACGCATGAGGACAAGGTGTAGAAGCAGCGATTAAAATCTGCGCTTTTCTGTTTTAAGGCAGCTACCCACTCACTGTTATTTCTGGTAACAAATGTCAGAAGTGCTTACCGCCCAGCCGGCTCACAGATCACTGGGTGCTCCTTATTCTCTGTGACTGAAACTAATTTGGGTTCATTGTGTGTTTTCAGAGTCCTCTGTTCATCCCGAAGGGGCAATACAAAAGCCCTGTGCTCAGCGGCCGCCTCCTGCTCCTGGAATGTGGGTCGTGGGAGCCCGGCCGTGCAGGGGACCTGCCTTCGCCCCTTCCCACAGGGAAGTCTGATGGAGCTGCACAAAGAACCTTGTCGGGGAGAAACCTTTCCTGAGTAACTTCAAACATTATTCGCCTTCCTTTATTTTATATAGAAAGCTCCTGCTTCCTCAGATACCCTTCCTAGTGCTGAAAACTAAAGCAAACTTGCTTTGCGACTTAATACATCAGCTTTTAAACATAACCTCTTAAACCTCTGTTTAAAGTCACAAATTTCCTGCATTCTGTGACCTGGGCTGTAATATTTTCCACGGTTTCTCTCACCTCCAAGGTACATTTAAATAATTGCTTAGTCAATCAGAGCAACCTATTCTAATCCTGTTTCGGTATTATTTTGGCCCTTATAATTCATTCAAAAGAAAACGGCTCCCTCATCCCTAGTTTCTAGGAAACCTTTTCTGGTAATTCATATTGACAGCAGTGAGTTGTGACATTTATCGGTGAGGTGAAGCTGACCAGCTGCAGGGCTCCTGACTGATTTACTCAGCCAACAAGCTGCGCATGATTCCAGCCCAGTATTGACTTTTCTTTTCCTTCCCTCCCCTCCAGTTGGATAGAAAATATGGAGGCATTCTTTATTGCTACATTTTTATTTTTACCAGTCATACTGAAAGTTAAAAAATGAACCATAGACAATCTCTTCCCTTTAAAATTCACTTTCTTAATGCAAAAGAATCTCAAATATGTTTCAAGGAAAGAAAACCAGCATTGAGTTTAAACTAGTTGAAATATAAAATAAATGAGCAGATTTTATCTAACGTTATTGGAATCATTTACTTCAATAGCAATGAGCTTCAGTCTTGTAAACAGCCTGCCTGTAAACAAATGACCTTTGGGATGAAAAATCTCTAACAGTTCAAACTTAACTCGTTTTCATTCTTTAAGCCCAGAAGCACACTCTATGCTTCAAGTATTCTTGGGGTTTGTGTGTTTTTTAAAGACAATATACCTACCGAAGTCAAGGATAGAGAACTTTCAATATTTCTGTAGTTTGTCCCCACTCCAAAATGAAAAATATCTTTGAGGTCAGGGAATTGAATTAATACCCTTTAATTTTTAGTAGCAATAAATAATTCTGAATCCATTTAAACAGTAGTTGTCCCAACCCCCCTTTCATGAGGGAAAATGCAAATTAAGATTTCTCTAGGGCAATTTTAATTGATGCTTATTTCTTTCTTTAAATCTGCAACCTGAAGCATACATAAGGAACAATAAAATATTTTATCCTGACCACCAAACTGTGAGTTTCCGTGTAGTTCTTGACAAAAGTGTGTGAAATTAATGTACCTTTGTATGGCAAGTTTAATAGCCCATTTTCCTGAAGTTTCACATTAAAGAATCTCAAAATTTTACATTTACTATTGCAACATTAGCTCAGTTTTTAACTCACAGCCTTATAAATCTGAAGTGATTCCAGAAAAGGCTGAATCCCACTGTATTGCAAACTAATAGTAGGTGTTGGTTTCATACCATAAAGTCAAATGCCAATGAATGGCTAAAAGTGTTGAGGCCATCCTGCACAGTCGTAAGATCATATTTAACATTAGCACAGTCTAGCAGATATAATACATATCTTGAAGAATCATTAGATGATGTTGCTAATTAGCACAATTGGGCTTCCTAATCCTCTCAGACTCTCCAGGTCCAAGGCAAAGGAGTTTCAGCAGAGAAACAAGCACTTCCCAGAAGGACTGTGGATAACAAGCTAAGCAGTTTCTCTCACCTTTTGAGTCCCTTCTTTCTGGACTAACATGCCCAAGCCACAATCAAACCTTAATAAAGCATTAGTGTTTCTAGAACTGACATTTTCAAGCACCAGTGAATTACTGAATCATTCATTCTTGGCACTGATACGTTATATCCGTAATTGCTCTGCTTGAGGAGGTGACATTTCCAGAAATGGCAGTTCAGCGTGGTGGCAAAGGACACAACACTGCTGGGAAGATAAGTCAAAGGTGAGAAGACCATGCAGCTGCTAAAGAACAGGCACTCCTCGGTACATCACCACTAGACAAAATTGAGTTCAAATGTTGGCGTTTTGGTGGCGACTCAAGTCAACCAACATTGCTAATACTGTCATCTGGTTTCTGTGATGTGCATTCCTTGGGATTAACACAAAGGCTATTACCGACACCTTTAAACCTGATGGAAGGCAGCCAGGGTTAGAGTTGAGAAGAGCACAATGGACAGGTAGGGAGGGCAGGTGAGGGAAAGGGGAGGGGGCAAAATTGTTTGGCACAAACCAGGCAGACGGGAGCTTCTGATGGGTAGGAATAAGTTGTCACCATTATCATAAGAACTGTGGGATGGAGAAAATGCCTGCTGTCATAAGTGTTCTTGCTTCTTCATTATAATGGCAATTCCTGAAAATTAAATGTTTGTGCTAAAAATATTAAACTAGTTGTTGCACTAGGAATCACCAAACTCAAAGTGATAACAGAATTTAATCCCTAGATATCAAGCATGTGTAACTGTGTACGTTACACGTACCATCCTGCTTGTTACATAAGCCTGTAGAAACTAAAATATATGTACCTACACTCAGTCATTTTGTAAATGTAAAGAGGTTATGTCTTATTGTGTTCACATATGCGATACAGATACGGTTGAAGAACGTGTGTATTTCCAGAGATGGACTCAGGGAAAGAGTACATTTTCAATCTGTGCTTAGAGCAGGTCCTTTAACAAGAATATATATTAAGTTGCCTTTTTGAAGTGTTGTGGCTTCTTCAAACGTAGCTGTGAAAAATGCCTTTTGTCGTTCCTCCCCAGCGCATTATGTTGTGACAAGGCAGTCATGTTGCATAACGTGATGTGACTGATACCAAATGGCATGTGAAAGATTTGATCTCTTTCCCTTTTAGTATGAGGATCCTGAGCTTTGAGTGGCTGGACTTTGGAGAGTCTTTTCTTTCTCTTTAAACACAGGGAACAAAGGAATTCTCTGTTTGAAAGTCCTTGCATAAGACCTGTGACTAGAAGTATCGCTAATATTAAGTTTACATCTGTTAGCTGAAAAGTATCTTCACCTTTGAAATACGCACATTTTTACTGGCTGACCCATTCCACTGTCTCATCGAAAGCAGATTTTTATTAGGGCCTATAAAATAGGCTTTGAGAAACTTAAGCATGTAATCCTGTATGGCTCATAGCATCACATGGCGAGGTGCGTACTGTGTTGTCAGTGACCCACTGGCTTGACCCAGTTACTGCTCTGCGCTGGGAGCAGCAGGAGAGAAGGAGGACAGAGGGCACTGAGAAGGCACTAGGAGAGGGTGGGAGCAGCAGGGGCATAGGAGGCTGCAAAGCAGGGGTTCGTTTCCTCTCCGACCATGTATTTTTGGAACTGTCGCTGTTTTGGACCTGCTGAATCCAGTACGTTGAAAGAGAGGTACCTTTTCAGAAGTATACTGAGGAATTATTTCATCCACCATAAATTAATCCACCACAATTTAATCCAATGGCAGAGTAATTCTACTGCTCTTAATAGAGTTATCCCAGGGACAGCATTGGCCCATCAGTGTAATTGCTGTGGGTTAAGTGGCCTCAGAAACCAGGTTAACTGGAGATTTACTGCCTAACAAAGCCTGTTTTACAAAGAAGACTTTTAAAAAATAAAACAGACTAGTCTTCCAGTTAAAGATTCCCAACCAACCAACCCACCCACACACACCCCCCACTGAAAAGTAAATCTTCACTGTATTTTACTGATCTGACTGAAATTATTTTCACGCTCACAGATCAGCAGAAGCAGATCAGGAATGCTGCGTCAGAAAAAGGAAAACAGTGCACATACAAACAAAAAAAGGCAAAAATTCAGGAAACATTAGAGTGGTTTCATATCTATATATAAGAAATACATAAACAATGTTCTTTTGATGAATGAGAATGTAAGGTACAGTCATAATATTTGCAAAACCCTCCCTGAAATTTAACCGACCGAGATTCTAACAATGACAGTATCTTTGGTTATATGTTAATACAATCAGTGACATGCATTTTTAGTCACAGACTTCAGCATGAGCAAATAGCAAACATAGCTTTTATAAAGCATTCATCAGAGGGAAAATGAAACAACTCCAAACATTCAACTTAATGTCAAATACATCAGTATGTCAACCTCATAAAGGATTGTTTCTAAAATGAGATGTTCTGAACTGACAAGTTAATAGATATGTAGTTTCATTAATACACTTTCATAACTCTGGAAAGTGAGGTCATTTTTATTTTTTCTCTCACCAAAATCCATGAGGTAGACTCCAAGAGGATATTAAACCCCTAAATTACACTGTGTAGGAAGGCGGGGATTGTTTTCCTGGATCAGTCCAAAATGTCCTCCAGAGCTGTGTCCTGTTCCTGGTAAAACTCAAGAGTTGATGATTCACAAGAGTGGTAAGTGAAACCATGGCCTATATTTCCAAGTATTTTAGTGAGGCAATGGTTATAAATTCAAATTGGCTCAAATGAAAAGGTCTTTATTACATGCACTAGTACATCTTCAGATTTCCAACAATATGTGTATGTCCTGAAGTGTTTTAGCTATTGCTCAGCTATCATGCCTTCATTGTGCTCCTTCAGCAGTCCTGCCTACACCTCAATCCTTTTCCAACTTAGTTGTGATCCAAAAAAGGATGAATGCAAATATCTGTTTTGAAGACAGGGATCATCCAAAAAATGGTAACACCCTGTACTCTCTTAGAGTATTCTGCCTGGGAATAGAACATCTAGCACTCTGACATATCCCTTTCCCAACTTTATATAAGTCTTACTCCTGGACCGAGGTCTAGGAGCCAATATTGGTCATGTCTCCATAGCAGTCCCGTCTATTGGGGGCGGACTCCATTTTTTGAGTCTCTGGGGATCCATGACTCATTCACTGTCCAAGTAATATACAGCACTTGAACAGCAAAATCAAACTGGACAGAGTCCTTATCCTGAGAACTAATGGTAGCCATGACATACGAGCATTATCAACACAGCCTAAGAACAAAAAGAGAGAAGGTTGATACAAGTCGTGCTGGTTAAGTATGTAAATGCTGTAAAACCATGCATATTCTATGTGTGTGTCCACTCATTCAGGAATGAGAGAACTTTCCCTTTTGGACAGTGACAAATGAAAAGCTGCTTCTTGTGAAGAAAATCTGGAAAGCACTGAAACTGTTTGTAGATTCAAATTTACTGCAGGGTCAAACAGGCTTGAGTTTCTCTAATCTCTTTGGTTGAAGATTAACTAAAGGCCAATTGTGTACCTATTTGGAAGCTGTGTATGTATTTGGAATATTAACTGAGTCTTAAGACAGGAAGAATAAAGAGTGCCTTCATACAAAGATAATAAAGCTTAACTGTTCAATATTCATATCACTTAACAAAACTAGAATTATATAGCAGGGCCTTGACTGATTGCAAAGCGTACAATTGCAGCAGGAATAACATTGTCAAAATGGAGCTCCAAAGCAGGACACCAGAGAGGATGATCAAGTTAGAATGTCAATATCACAAAGAGAGACAATTACGTTGCAGTGTTTCCTAGACATTATAATTCATGAGTTTGATTCAATTGAAATTATTTCAGAGTTTTCTAAGTTCAAAAAAGGGCACTCAAGGCCAGTAAAGCTATGAAAAGTCACTTCACAGATGGCTGGTTTGTTCTATAAGAAAGCAGGAGGTCCACAGAAAACTTCCGAAATGACCTCCTGGTAAGTCAAAATTTGCAGAGTTGACAAGGTGAAGAGGACAGTCATACAAACTAGTACCAGGAAGCTGATCAGGGAAAAGAATCACTCATTTGAACCAGTAGTTCTTTCTCAGATTCTCGACAAATTAGTATTTCTGCATAAAATACTCACATTTCAAAACTATGTCTTATAGGGATAGATTCATCTATAGCTTCCTGCCCAATGCATCGCATTTTAGACACCAAAGACCAGATTCTGGTCACATGGTTTCATAGATAATGAAGTAATTAAGGAGTACTTTACAGTTGAATGTTACCAGTGAAAATATTGTCTAAAAAGAGCAGACAAACTTTAAGAGTGGATTCCATGATTAAAATCCCCCCAAAGTGTACTAAGCATTCATCTGGAAGGTGGGCAGCAAACTGAGTTCTGTATAGGGTTTGGGTGGTGGGTGGTTTCTTTTCAGGTTGGGGACAGGGAAGAGGAACAACACACCAGTTGTGGGTTTTTTTTTTTCCTTTTAGATGGGGCCTGAAACCTTACAGTCTGTTTTGGAGGGTGACAAAATCCTCTGCTGAAATTTTCTTAGAGGTGAACTTCCATCTTGATGGGCTTTCTATCCTACCTCTCTTCCCAGTTTGTTAGATTTCTCCTTGCTTATCCTCCTATTCATAAGGTATTCTTCTCCTTCTCCACACAACAGAGGAGCCAATAAGGAGAGGTGCTATGCTGGACCTTGTTCTCACCAATAAAGTGGGGAACATGAAGCTCAAAGGCAGCCTTGGCTGCAGTGACTGTGAAACGCTCTAGTTCAAGATCTTTAGGGCAGCGAGGAGGGCGCACAGCAAACTCACTACCCTGGACTTCAGGAGAGCAGACTTTGGCCTCTTCAGGAATCTGCTTGGTAGAGTACCATCGGATAGAGCCCTGGAGGGAAGAGGGGCCCAAGAAAACTTGTATTTGAGAAGTTGTGGCACTCCAGTGAATTTCCCACTGACTGGAAAAAGGGAAAAATAACGCCCATTTTTAAAAAGGGAAAAAAGGAAGATCCAGGGAACTACAGGCCAGTCAATCTCACCTCTGTGCCTGGCAAGATCATGGAGCAGATCCTCCTAGAAACTATACTAAGGCACATGGAATGTCAGAAGTGATCGGTGACTACCAACGTGGCTTCACTGAGTTCAAATCACAGAATCATAGAACAGTTTAGGTTGGAAGGGACCTTAAAAATCATCTAGTTCCAACCACCCTGCCATGGGCAGAGACACCTTCCAGGTTCCTCAAATCCCCATCCAGCCTGGTCTTGAACACTTCCAGGGATGGGCCATCCACAACCTCTCTGGGCAACCGGTGGACTGATGGATCACTCAACCGATGGATGGATGGATGAATTCTACGATCCGCACTTGAATGACAGTCTTAGAGTTGTTGTCATTGTACTTTTGGATTTTCCAAGACAATAGTTGCTAACTAAATGCAAAATATAATTAAAAGGTTTATACCATCAGTATTTAAACATTCAGGCTGCATAAAGGAAAGAGTTCATATGTCTGTAAATGTATAAAAATATATATATTTACATAAATGCATATCTGTGTATATGTATACAAATACATCATATGCATGTGCGTGATTGTTAACATTATTATAGAAGAGACATTTCATATATGACACTTATCTGACAGGATGTCAGGATAGGGCTGTGTCACTCAGTTGCCCAAGCCTCTCTCTAACTGTTGAAACAGGTGCAAGGCAGGCTGCCATTTATAGTATTTAGTGTGTTTCCTGTAAACGTGCAGGAAATATTTGTTTGAAGTTCTGAAGGAAACAGTATTGATGTTCACAGAGATGCGACAAACTACTTGATGAAAGAAATCATTTTCAAGAAAGAGTCCTATGGGAGAAAGAGAGCCTGTTTATTTACACAAAGATCAAAGCAACTTTCATATGAATTGATGCTAAATATTTAGTACTTGAGTGACTAGCAAAGAACACACTAAACTTCTAAAGGAAAGAATAAAAAACGTGAGACAAATCCTGATATAGAAATATATATAGGCTCTGTTGGCAAAAACTTTTTTTATTATTTGCATTACAGGAGTGTCTAAGGTCCAACTTGAAATCAGAGACCCACTGTCACACTGTGTACAAACACTTAGTAAAATACAGTCTCTTTTCTGACAAGTTTATCATGTAAACAGGCAAAGGTCAAGAAGGCGAATGAATTCAGATTCAACGTGTATGAATTTCTCTTATAACCTCAAAAAATATACATTAAATAAAATTGTCGTAAATTAATCCAAGTGCAATTTCAGTGGAAATTACTGCATATGTCAGGCAAACCAAATATGAACAAAAGACCCCATATATTAACTCCTCATGATGAAAATTTTCCTTAGCTTCCCTACCTGTATTCTCATCTTCTTCTTCATCCAAACCAAATTTAACTACAAAAGCGAAAATCAGATCCGAGTTGTCCTTACACAGTAACACGCTATCACAATGACAGAGGACATTCAATCACAGACTGATCAAGCACAAAAGCAATGGGAAAAGTGAGGGATTTCTCCTTGCTGTCCACTAGTCCAGGAGTAGACATCCATCTGCCAGAGGAATTTGTCTATGTGTGGGTTCCCAGCAACCTCGACCTGATGCAAAATAGCTGCCTTCAGCTGCCAGGGATCTCAATCTCCCTCCTCAAAGATGAGTCCTGAGATTCGAGGATGAACTGTGCCAAAGCAGATAAATATATCTGGCTGACAGCTTTTCTGCAGCTGGGGAGGGAGAGGGCTGAGAAATAGGCCAGTGGCATGTATTTCTCCTAGTTCAGTGCCTTCTTCCCAGTCTCTAGCTGCAGATCTCTAGCCCTGCAAGACCTCCCTCTAGAAATCAGCACAGTGCTAATGCACATTAGTGACTTGGGGACTGTGGTTAATCTGGAGCTAGGCTAAATTCACACTTCCTCAATTCATAAAAACTTTGTCCTCCTACGTGTAATGTACTACTTTTCACTGTATGCTCCTGAATAGTCCTCATTTCTGTAATACTTTTCCCAGTAGCACATTAAGTGCGCCTTTGCCATCTGTCACGTCGTTTGTTCTCTCTTGTACTTTATTGCTATCCATATAAAATAGCATAGAAAGAGTAGGAAGAGTAGGGCAGTT
The DNA here is from genome assembly GCF_963924245.1 of Chroicocephalus ridibundus. Classification (NCBI taxonomy): domain Eukaryota; kingdom Metazoa; phylum Chordata; class Aves; order Charadriiformes; family Laridae; genus Chroicocephalus; species Chroicocephalus ridibundus. Next base: position 120,549,188 of record NC_086285.1, on the reverse strand, counting down.
GGCTGCATGGAGTAAATAAAGAGAAAAATTGAAAACAACCTGTAACAGACATTTATGAAAAAATCTTATTTGCTTCCTATTCCTTCACAAGTTCAAAGTAGATTCTTCAGGCTACAGTCACTGGTATGGTATTCATTACTTTTTGTACTTTTTTTTTTTTACTTTTTTTTTTTTTTTACAAAGACGAATGATTTTATTTTAAACTTAAATAGTGAAGATTTTCCTCTCTCTGCAAGGGTTTATAATAAGCATGCTATAATAAGAACTAGACTGTCTCAAAGAAACAAAAAGTACCATTGTTTTAAATTCCTAACATTGGGAAACCAGTGAAAAAAATAAAAAAAAACATGGTATACTAAACCTTCTAGACAATTTCAGGCACTGAACTACAGTGAGCTCAGGAGAATTGACTCCCTTTCCTCCTTTGTAGTGCCTAATGGAGATCATGTGCTCCTTGGCACTAGCAACTATAGACTTGAGAAGTGTCTGCATTAATTCGCTGTGTGACCTAAGGTGGGCTCATTTCCCTGTCAGGGCAGAGCTGGTCCCCATGGGATACTTGCCTACTTAAGTCGGAAAAATCCTGAGCACTGAAGTTCATAGAATCATAGAATCATAGAATGGTTTGGGTTGGCAGGAACGTTTAAAGATCATCTAGTCCGATCCTCCTGCCAGGAGCAGGGACATGAAGAAGTTTCCACGTCTCCCCTTGGGAGCTCAGACCTATTGATTTTATTGTCAGAAAGATTTCCTTGAAATCAATCCACTTTTTCCCCTTCTCAATTTCATTTCCTTTTGTCAAGTAACATTGCACTTTCTGGTACCTAGTCTGAAGCTTTGCTGATCAGTAGTTCAGCTACAGGTATTAGAGTTACTTAGTATTTTTCAAATAAGTGGTTTTTTGGTGTTTTTTTAAATAGCAGTTTCTTGATGCCAAAACATTTCACAAAATTATATAGATTTTGACATAATTTTTGATGGTAGGGTTTTTCAGGTCACAGGTGAAATCTGTAGCAACTCTACAGAGAGAAATGAGAAAATTAATCTTTTCACTACACAAATGCATGTTCCTCTTTGGAGAAATATTCATTGTCCTTGTTTTTAATTCAAATTACAACAAAAACTGTAATTGCTATAATAAAATCATATTTTCAGTCCTTAGCCTACCTTTATATGTGTATGTTCGAACAACGGAATTGTGTTCTCAGTTTCTTTTTCACCAAAATACATGTACAGCGACAAATTCTAGTGCCCTATATCTTCTGGGTTTGGTACTATTCAATATTTTCATTAATGACCTGAAAGGAATAGAGAGAAGGCTTATTACGTTTACAGATATCACTTGCTGGGAGGGACTGAAGGAGGACATGACAGAATTCAAGATGATCTTAATGAAGGAGATACAGACAGAAAATATGAAAACATTTAGTAGTAAATGCAAGATGCAGTACTTAGTCATGATAAATTGACTGCATAAATACAGGATGAGGAATACCTGTCTATAAATAGTTCTATAAAAAAAAAATGAAGGGTTGTAAGGGGTCACAAAGTGAACATGAGTCAACAGTGTCATGCCGTTATGAAAAAGGCAAATGCCTCAGCACATGTATAGCAGGATGTATAAGAAAGAGGATGACTGGAAGGAAATGTGAAGTAATCCCTCTGCTCTTTTCAAAGTTTTATTCAACACTATGGCCTTAGATGGACTATTGTGTCTAGTCCTGGGCACTACACTTCAGTAAACTCATAGATCAATGCAGAGAGTCTACAGGAAAAAAAAAATAAAAAAAGAAAAAGAAAGATCAGAGGTTTAAAAATATGGCCTATGGGGAAAGACTGAAGGAAATGAGTTGTTTAATTCAGAGTAGAGAGGACCAAAGGATGGAATTTGTTTTAAATAACAGTTAAACAAACAAAAGGAATGAGATGATTTCTTGAAGTTCTTTTCTGATCCTAGGATCTCATGATTCCTGGTGACTGAAGTAAATCAGACTATACTACTGTGGAGCAGAGACACCAGACAGAAACATATAATACCTCCAAGATAAAAAAAAGAAAGGTATCTCTACCTTTGCAGAGCTCTTATTGTAGGAATTTATGGAGAGAAAAGAGTGCAGCTGAGGCAGAAAGATGCATTGTCATTAAGTAGTAGCGCACAGTCTATGTGATTCACTGGGTAAGAACATTTTGAAGTCTACTCATACTGTACCATCTATAACCTACTTCCACTCAAGAAATATTTCAAGAAAACAAAAATCTGACCCTTACTGTTAGTTTATTGAACTTTGAAATTATAATGTGCCAATTTCATCATTTTCATCCGTGTCCCACCACGAAAAAAAATCTCTGTAAAGAACAGATTACCTGATATTCCTATTTATTTGCAAATCATCTGAACTTCCCCATCATTGTGAAAAAGTCTTGAGATTTTTAATAACCATTTCACAATCAAACAAAGAGCTATTAATGGAATAGCTTCTATACAAATATAACTTAAATAAAACGGATGTATTAGACCTTACAGGAATTTAAATGCTCTATGTCTGTAAAACTCCCACTTTAACTATTCTGTAAGCACAAAATCAGAAACAAAGATTAGAACGTTTAAAAAAATCTTAAGTGGTTGCGTGCTATGTTTTTTAACACGTGTATCTCTATAACATCCTTAAATCTGCTCTGTATTAAATGGTTTACTTTTGAGAACCCAAAAAAGGAAAAATGGTGATGAACTGTCAAAGTTTTGAACTGAAAAAAGCATGGGGAAACATCACTGTAAAATGGGGAGCTTACTAAAGATAGCTTAGACATTTCTGCTTCTATCCGAGTTTTTGTGAAATCCAAAGGAAAAGATACTCATCTTGCTTCACCTGGGAAGAAGGAACTGCCTGGTGATACTAACTGGAGTAAAAGGGAAACTGCTGAGAATGGAAAGCAATGAAAGAAAGCAATGATACCGCGTTTGAGCTCTGCACTGTACAGAGACTGCACCATTCATCAGGCTGCACGGATTCTTCCTTTGCAAATTGTGCCTTCTTCCCCAGCTGCCAAAACAGTGAGGAAAATTAGTCAGTTCAAGACATGTGAAACCCCCATGGAAACTGCTGGAGAAGACAGTAGTTGCTAACACCTTCGGACAGAAAAGGACAATACAGACAACTCAAACAGGGCAAGAGGGAGAGCATAAAATCTAGAAAATCCTGGAAGCTGTCATCTTTTCTCTCCTTGCCGGAGCAGCTGAAGAGCTATACTGAACTGAATGTGTTGCACCCCACAAAACTCTTTCCTGTCCCCAACTTCATTCCTGAAGCATGAAGACTTAGGACCTGTGACAAGGACAGAATAATCTAGGCTTGTGTGTCACTAACAGGTGCAGCTGAAATCAACTCGAAAATGTGCAAGACTGTCTAAATACGAAACAATTTCCCCAGCTCAGAAAAATGTTAATAGACACCAGAAACCTTGTGACTTGATAAATAGAACAGGAGACCAGATAGCAATAACAAGAAAAGAGTTTCCATTTTAGAAAAAAAAAATTCTTATCAGCCACCCACCATGTGCTATAATTTAAAAGCTTTTGAGCAAAGAGCATTTCTTTACTGCTAACAGGTTTAAAATGTTGCAGTATGTAGACCAAAAAGTCTTGATTAGCTGTGGCAGATGAGTCAGCAGAGAAACAGTTCACAATGCAGTGCAGCCCTTACATTTTGACATATATTGTTAAGGGCTCCCCAAAGTCATTCCAAAAAGGCAAAAGAAAGAAAGAAAGAAAGAAAAAAAAAAAATTAACTAAGAAAAAGGGAGGCCTCGCATCATGAATTTAACCTTGAAAATATTATAGGGGAAAGGATATGAAAAGGGAGACCATGGCATTCTTCATCCCCATAGATTTTGTGGAGGTTTTAGATTTAGCATATGAAATTTAGTCATTCCCGTGGCAGGGGATTCCTCAAGATATCTATGCATTAGATTCTCCTGATGCACTTCAGGTAGAAAGTTACACTTGCAGCCAGGGAAGGTAGTGATTTAATGTGATGTATTACAGCACGAGCCCTTTTCTGTCTTTTTGAGAGAAAGAAAATGTTCTGTAAATACAGTAGCAGGTCTACAGTAGTGCTGGGTGACTACACGCTGTGCATCTACCTGTGCACTGTGCACTGAGTTGCACATGCCTGAATTCTGAAAGATTACCCTCTTTCTTTGTAGCCTGAGCCTGATGTGAACAAATGAGTTATGAATAATTAACACTCAAGCCTATTTAAATTTCAAAGGTAGTGGAAGCCTTTCTTTCTAATTTTCTGGATTGGTACACACTGTTTTGATTCCAAAATATTTGTTAAATCAGAAGAGGTGTGGTTTTTTTCCCTGTACTTTTGGGAATGTGATCAAAGGCTAGGAAGGTATTAGGATGAGGAAATGTTTTCCAGAACGCAGGTTTTCCCTGCTGTGGGTCAAATCATGCTCTTTTTCTAGTATAATCATAGGAATCCCATCTTTCAGTTGCTACTAATATGGCTCAAAACTGACCCAAGAATATAAATAGAAATACTGCTGGATTAAACACTATACTGTTAAATACCTATCAGCCTTTTCACATCATGAGAGCTTTCTAACCACACATTTTGTACAGTTCTTTACACACCCTTATTTTCACCAGACATATATTTTACTGTCTTATAATCGTACTACATATAAACACAAAACCATAGGGAGACAGGTAGGTAAAAAGAGCAGATGGTGCTAAGGAAAATCTTTCAGCAGATCTTAAGCCAGATAGTATTCTTGTATGTTTTATATTGCAGCCGTGTGCAGTAACTGTAGACCACCACATTGCACAGATGGAAGTGCAAGTTTGAGGGCTATTGAGCATGTGGATTTTCCCAGTGTGTCACAATTACAGAAACATCTGTGCTAAATAACTTCAAGCTGATCCACAGCAAAAATTGGCAATGTTCAATAACTCTCAATATCCATTTTTTTCCCCTGTGGTGAGATGGCCTAGTGATTGCAAGTTGGACTATAGCATAAAACATGTAGCTTCATTATTTCAGGGCCTATTTAGAGATTTCTCCCATGGTATATTACCTACAAAATCCATATGTTTTTCTTTACTTAGCTCTATAGAGCCTGTGTTTCAGAGATGCCACATGCCTGCAGCTATCATTGACTTCAATTAGAGGAGTGGATATGCAAGTTCTTTGAAAATCAAGTCCTGTGGGGATACTTTTAATTGATTTTGATTTGCACAGGGAAGGGAAACAGTCTGGGTGGCATGATCTAGGAGACCAGAAGGGAAACGGAGGCAGTTGGCCTGTAGGAACAAAGATTAAAAACTATGATCACATCTAATATTTATATTGTACCATAACACCATAGAAAACATTCATCATTTTGTTTCTTTCGTCTAATGGAGACAGGGAAGATAGTATTCCCCTGGAAAACTGCTAAAGAACAGAAAACCTTCCCAAATACCCCAATAATATAAACCCACAGCCATTAATATATTTAGACCACACTGCAGTTTAGGAAACTTCATTGTTCCTCATCTATGATTGAGTTGGGACACTGTTTCTCACCCTACATCTTCCTGCAGCATTGGAACCCAGAGGTTTTTGTGGATGTAAGCACATTACTCAAATATCACACATTTCCAATTCTTTATGCACTGTCACAGAATCATTTTTCAATCCTTGTTGCCTTTATTTATTTCAGCTAAAAAAGCACTCCAATATAGTCACCAGATTTTTCTCACCCCCTCCCAGTATTAGAAAGATTCATATATTTCTCATCTGCCACACAGTGCACAATTTCTGCCTAATGCACATTTTTCCATGCATTGTCCAATGTCACTTGGGACATTCCAAGTGAAGAATACTCTTCCTCAGAAACTGTGATCATTCTGTAATGTAATAGACTCAGCAGTAGGTTTCTTCCCCTTATATCTGGTTTGGATTTTATTTTTTTTGGTTCCACCCCAATTTCTTCCAAGAATACTGTTATTTCACTAAATATTTCCTTAACTGCTTTGATGTTCAGACTCTTCAAGTATTAGTGAACTAGTGACATGCATCTTATCTGACATTCAGCCAACTTAAGCAGTGTTAGTTCTTTCATCTTTATAAGCCAGTCTCCAGTTTTCAATAATTACTGCTACCTGTTTTTAAATTCTCCTTAGTTAATCGCTGACTTTCTATGTACTGAGCTGCAGTTACTGTAATATTCTAACTACCATCACATCTGAACTACAGAGGAACTATAATCTTCTTGGTTTATGATATGACTCCTCAGAGGGAACAGCCAAAATCATACCAGCTTTTTCTGCAGCTTCATCTCTTTGCCAGCTCTTGCATAATTTTTTGCAGTTCAATGTATATCCATCCCAGGATGGATGCATAGCTGGTTGATGTCTGAATATGGGTCTTCTCTCCTTGTTTCAAAGATGTTAAGCTTCCAAGCAGGTATACTGTACCCCACACAACAAAAACAAAAAAAAAAAAAAAAAAAGGCGGCATATGTGCAGGAGAGATTGTAAAACAGAAAGAATTTCTCAGTGTTTTTTCTTCTTAACCACCCATCCATCCCTAGTGCACACCCACCTGAAATCAACCAACAGCCCCTCTCTCAGAGTTTCTCTCTGCCAACTCTAACAACTGCCAAGTTGTCAAATGATCCTGGTATTGTGTCCCCATAGCAACAAGCTTTCTGGCCTGAGTGACAGTATTTCCATATTGTCAACTGGAAAATGTCCCAAATAACTCTAGAAGCACCTGGAGTTTTCTTGCAATGCAAATATCTTTTTCTTTTCCCCTCCCAATTCTTCATATATTAAAAGGAAGTTATTTATACTCATTGCAACGGATGGTATGATGACAGCTGAGCATTTGAAATTTGCTTTAAAATTCTGTAAATCTGTCCTTTCAGTGGATTTTATGTTCCTTTTGAAACAGCTGTGAATTTTAATGCCATCTTTAAAATAAATTTACAAAAAAATACTGGTAACATACCAAGATCTTGATAACTGAACAGAGAAAATATGTAATGTATTATGTGACACGTTCTTCATGCTTTTAAAGTTGATGAAAAATATAAAAGAGATGCAAAAGAACTGATGAAAATGTTTTCCTCGAGGAGGAACACATTTCTAACCTATTGTATATCTAATATGTTACTCTACTGTATGCCATTACTAATCCTTCAGAGTAGCAGTGTTTGGATCATACAGACTGATTATGCAAATATTAAAAGGAGAGATAGCTGAGAAATAAAAGCAAAATAAATCCCACCAGTCTCAGTGAACTGGCTGAAATTTACATCCCTGAAAATCTGGCATTCATATTGCCCATCTCCAATTTTAACCGTATTTTTCAGTTAGATTATTTAATCTCACTGGATCTTGAAGGTGACTTCCAGTCCATTTATCACGGCTACCTAAGGTCATAACTGAAAGAATGACTGGGTGCTCTTGAAGCGTATGGAAACTACCTTTATCAACATCATTACAACACTCAGATAACGTCACTCCAAGTTAGCGTGGGGATAAAAAAGAAAAGGATCTAGTTTATTGTCTTTTGGAGAAGATGTAGGACTACACGGTGACATTTGAGTGATTGCCAAACACAGTTTGTGTGCCTACTTCTATTACCCAGGTTACCAACACAGTTGCAACAAGACACTCATTTTTTCTTCTAAGCTTTGAGCTGGACAGTAATACTACCGTATCCTGTTATATGGCTGTTATGCATCGTATCAAGCTTTCAATAATGAGTGACAGCTCACTCTATTAATTACATATTGCTAATTTTGTGGGCTTAAGACTGTTATGGTGCTTAATTAGCAAATGTTTGCAATGTTCTTTAAGAGACTTTACTGAATAAAGGATTGAATATGTAAAATATATCGATGCAAATAACACAAACTCACAAACTAAAATCTTATTCTGAAAATTAGGACCACAGATATGCAGTTTAGTTATAGGCATATGATACTGACAGAAGGAAAAATATTTAACAATTTGGTGTAAGCAGTGAATCATTTATAAAACAATCAGCAAATTTTCCATCTGAGAATAATGGAGGAAAGAATGAATAAGTTGTATTTCTATAAAAGAGATCCACTTACTTGTAAATATTAATTTAAAAATATAATAATTTTATGGGGCAGTCTTGTAGACCCTAAATAATAAATTGAAATGCATTTCATTCACGCCTTATGTCCTAGCTATTCCAGCTAGTTATGCCTATATTGGAGAGAATTATTTTACTGTAAGGGGAAAGTTTTATCTGAGGGCTGCAAAAGCACTGGATGGGGGGAATTATTGGGTTCCATAGATGAGAGACGCCCCTGAGCATTGTTTCTGTCTAAGTAAATGCAAAATACAATTAGCAGCAAAATACCTGGGGTGGTTAGGTTATAAGCACAAGTTTGGGCAAAACTTGTCTACATGACAGTGAAAGGGATGGGAGCTGTGGGTACGGGCCAAGCTGGCAGATCGGTCAAGGTGGAGATATTGAGCCCAGGAGCTCAGAGCTGGGAAGCATAACCAGAGGACAGCATGGGCCATGCCCTGGCCTCACAGGTAAGCCTGTCCTCACCCTCACCAAGGTCCACAGCAGCAGACTGGGAATCACCAAAGATTCACAACACCCTATTGTAATAGGTAAAGTACAGAGAGCTAAAACCTGCAAATCCTCTGTTTACCGCAGGAAGAAGGAAGGAGGAATGAACATCAAATATTCTACAGCATTAAACAAATTACAATTAAATTACAAAAACCAGTTAAACAGCATTCTGTGCAAAGATCTCATGCCTGGGCTTTGTTGTTACTGCTCCACAATTGTTGTTCTTTTCCCTAGTCATCTTTGTGTTAGAATGCCATCATTTTTACGTTCGTGAAAGTAATTGCTTCAAACAGCAGATGGGGTAGTGCTGTATATAATACTGTGTTTTCTGACCTGACTCCTCTAATATTCTCTTTTTCCTGTATGACTGGGCTCATCCCACTGCCTGCTGAGTCGTTGCTGCATTCAAGCTACATAAGGGTTACTATACTTGAATGTAGTATAGCAAATGTGTGGACCAGAATCCCACTGAGGCAGCATGTAGCCTGCGGGTACTTATGGTTCATTGGGAAGACCTTAAAGCCTAATTAATGCCAAAGACTAAAGATCTTTATACCTCTTTCTGCCATTTTGCAATTCATTACAGAATCGAAGTGAGAGAATGAAGGGCTTTTTCCTCACATAGCAAATTAAAAAATGAACAACCGGGTATCATGTGTTTCTTTATAATACAGTATGATTCATGCCTCATCTTTCATGCAAGCCAATAGTTCTATGATTTAGAGCCTGGATAGCTGTAAGCCATCCGTACAAAGTAATCTGCTACACAAGAATTTATAGGATAAATCCCTTAAGTAAGGGTTCATGGCTATTCAGCCCAAACATCCTACATTTATCTATTTGATCTAGCTAATTTATCTACCTCTGCATTTATAAAGCAGACAGTCACTGGTAGTCAGGTGCCACCTGTGTAAATGCAATTTATTGACAAATAGGTTTTGTTGCTTTGGCCCTTACAGACACAGTTCTGTCATTAAAGAAATGTGTGTTTTAAGAAAAGTTATTGCAGTGTTGATACATTTCATAAGATTTTGTGATCATTCGCATTCTGACCTATTACAGTCTTTTTATTTGGACTGGAATATTTATCTTTGCAAGCAATAGCTTGGAGGGGGGAAGGGGAGAAGGGTAGTACAGCTGAAGAATCCCAGATCTTGCGTGAGCAGCAGAGTCCCTCCTGCCACACAAGGTACCCCTTCAGATGATGCACTTGTGAGAGGTGTTAAGTAATCAAAAGGTTAATTTGGGAAAAATCAGTGCAGTTTCATATTCTTGTTCCCTATTATTCATAGTAACTGAGTAAAACATTTTCAAATTGTGTTTTTTTCTGGAACTATACTTCTTATTATTTGCCAGGAATGATTATGCTCATTAGGTATCTAGGTTGGTATAGAGACAGTTGAGAATGACATTCATCGAAATGAAACGTCCACACTTAAGCTCACACATAAGAGCGCTGTTGTTTCAAGAGTACAATTCCTGCTGCTGTTCCTAATAGTTGAAGGTCCTGCTGTGTTACTTTTGTTTCTGCTATGATGGGACAAGTTCTTGCCTGCAGGCGAGACTGAACTTCCGAAATGATCATGTTATTCTCGGTGTCTAGTGAGCAATGTGGAAAGCATGGGGTTTGATTTGAGGATGCAGGAGAGCTGTAAGGATTTAATGTCTGGAATGAATCACGCTGCTAGAGCTCACTCTGCCACTGGTCAGTCACCCTTTCTGTGCTCACATAGTGTTACAAATCATTGCATGCTGGTATATTAAGGAATATTTCTGTGTTTGTTGTGTCAATGAAAATTTTATAATGGCAGGAGTTTGTCTTGTTTTTATTGTTTCAGTAAACAAAATGCATGTGGAACTGTAGCAAAAGAAATGTCATCCAAACCATAGAGCTTCAAACTTGAGCTGACACATTGTGGTGAAGTATATGTAGTACAAACGCCCTCCATTTTCTGCCAGAAACTAGGCCAGCTAACAGTGCCCTCCGGAGCAGTGAGATTCCCAAGCAGTTTAAAGCTGCCTCTTCCATGCCTCTTACCAAAAGCTTCAGAACAGCCAGTGCCTATATTCTGTCCCCCAGCTGTGCCTCATTTATTCCAGATTTTGAAGTAGAAAAGAAACTGATTGCTAAATAACGCCATGTAGAAGATAAATGGAGATTTTTACTGTTTTATCTATGGGCGGTAATGGCACTTTTCCTAGGAGTAACAGCCTCACTCCCTATGGCACTTAATGGCTAAATCTGTGATATTATGCCATAGAGAATCATATCTTTGTAGATGACTGCCATTGTTCTGGAGCACCTTTAAGATAACAATGTAAGGGCACATCCTTGTTCAGACTTCTGCTATAAAGCAATCACAGTCCAGGCCCTTCATTGCCCGATGCAGATAATCCAATTTTATATCAGATGCCTACATTTGCTTCATTTTTTTCAGGAACTACAGATACTCAGATATTTTACATTTAACTACTTCTATTTTTTATTTTAACTGTTTGATTGCTATTTTTCTCCTCGCACACTGTGTACTAAAGCATGTGTTCAGTCAACCTGCAAAAATGCAGTCAAAGGTGTAACACAGAGCCCGGGCAAGGCAGGTTTTGATTACCTAAAATAATTTCAAATAAAACCCAAGGGAGACTTGTGCACGGTGCTCCGTGATGCATGGAGGTGCCAGGGTCAATTTGACACACCCAACAAATCAAGAGTGGGTTAGGGCTCCTGCAACTCACAGTAGCAAATGACATTTGCCAAGAGATTGTTATTCTAGGTGGAGACATTAGTATACAGCAGCGTTGTGGAAACATTGCCGCCGAGCATCCACTCTGCCAGCAGAACCAGTATTTACTCACATAAATCCAGATCATGCTGTATTTATCTGTATAGTTCTGGCGAGCCTCTTTTTCTATTTCTGGTGCAATGAAAAAATGATGTCTTAGGACTGAGCATGACTCCCTATCTATTTCTTCAAAGTCAATGCCCATATCAGTCAGTACACATGCTGCATTTCATTCAGCTATGTATGTGTGCACTCAGTGCCCATTTTTTCCCTGTGTCACCAGGACCTTTCATAGGTAGTTTTGGTGTTCCGTGCTTCTCAATAAGCAAATAAAGCCGAAGCAAACCAAAATATGATCTTTTTCATCTGATCTCTTTTCCAGTTCCTGCACCTAAGGATGTAACCTCTATTTCTCTCTGTTCTCTGGCTTATTCCTTTCTGAGCACACCTGACACACATAAGGTTTAATAATTTACAGGTAGAGGGCCTAGTTTGCCAGGCTAGGGACATATTCCAATTTCTTTCCACAACTCTAATGAGACAAAGCAGTCAGAAGCTTATTGCTACCGCCACATAAAATCAGATTTATGGATGCTTTTTGTCAGAAAGTGGTGCAAGGTAGTTTGAGTGTTCCACTGAATTTCTCCATTCATCTCCCAGAGTAAAGTTCCCCCACCTGCTAATGGAAAAAAGCACTATTATGTGTATTAATTTTTTTTTCCTAATTAGAGAAATTAGATATGATTGGCCTAATATGAAACACACCATGCAATTCTACCCAAAACAGCTGGTCTTATATCCAGTGATTATGATTCCCAGAAGGCTGCATCTGTAGAGAGATATCCTTGCGTGCTATAGCTCATTCCTGGTTGACACATGAAGGAGGGGAGGTTGGATGGTATGGAGCCAGTGATCCTCTAAATGATCCGCCACTGCTAGCAGAGCTCCCGAGAGTTCTTCACAGCTGGCAAAGGTTATTCTAAGCTCTGAAAATGACAGGAGCACATACTGTGTATCCCCTCCTTTCCCAGCAAATAAGGAGATGCCCATTGATTTAGTTTGTTTGCTTTTCTCTGTTTCTGATGTGAATTATTCATTGCTTCTGTTTAAACAGTCTGGTTTTTTGGACCATTTGAAGATACAGCATCAGCATTACAATTTCAAAAGATATAGCACAAAGGCAAAAACCACTCACGTTATATATGGTGCAGCACATCTAGCTCTAGAAATGGTTGTATCTGAGATATTATATTCTGAACCAGATGGTGCTGTCAGACAGTGCAGAATGACAACTTTTAGATGATGCAGAAAGGGTAATGTGCCCAAGCAGTGAAGGAACTCTATCTCCATTTGCTGCATTTTTTTAACTTCAGTTACAGATGGCACAGCAAGGATCATCTCAGGAGGAAAAGTAAGACTTCCTCATGGCTGATTTTAACTTAAAAGAATCTGTCAGAACATTTATAAATTAGGCAGGCAGACCTTTGTTCCTAGTGATTGCCTATGGCTCCCTCATAGTAGGAGAAATAGGGGATAATAGAAGGAGTTGGCAATTTTTAATGATTTTTTTTTCCTCTGAAAAACTACAGAATAGTACCAATTCCAATCAAGCAAAATTTCTAATGAAAAATGTATATTAAAATATGACGTGTTTTCTTCTTCGAAAACTGGTTACAGCTTTCAGGTCAAAATATTTTCCGGTTCAAAATATAACTTAGGGTAGAAACAGTAAAATATTTCTAAGAAATGAAATGAAACAGGTTGAAATTGTCAAAGCAAAGTTGTATCATTGATCCAAACTATTACACATTACTTCACAACTCAGAATTCTTTCATGAACATTTCTTAAAGAATGACTTTTCATTATATTTCATTGTGAGCATTTTCTGCTCATCTTGAAAATATTCATAAATATTCATGAATATAAATTCAAACCCTTTCTTACTCAGTGTTAATTCAAATATGGGTTTTACAGGCAGTAGACCAGTCATCCAAAATACAGACTTTCCTCCCCAAATATCTCAGGGTTATATTCTGCATTCACTCCGTCTAGCACTGTAATGTTATTAGATGACCAGACTTATATAAAAATGAGACACAATCTTTGTCTTCTCTTAAACTTAAAATAACTACAGAAGCCACATGCCAAACTATCTTCTTTCATCCAAAGTAATGAAAATTAGCACATCAGTCCATAAAGTGTACACTAAGATCATGTTTTATGCAGCCAAAACAGTAACAATTCCCGGGCCATTTATTTTAATTGTGGCAGCTAAACTCAAGGAAGACAAATTGCATTTCAGAGAATCAACACCTCTGCATGTAAAATTAACCACTGAATTGATAATGAGAGAAAAAAATGTTACAAAAATAAAACTCCTACTTAATGCGGCATACTACTCCTTTTCCTGTAGAAATGTATTGGAAACATGCAAATAAAAGTGGCTTAACTTTGCTGATCTCAGCCTACTGAAACCATGACATAATTAGCTGAGTGACACATTTCCAATGACAAATAGGTGTAACTTTTACCTCCAAGGGGAAAACATAAACAAGAGATTAATTTACAAATTTAGGACTAAAATACGGTCTTTAATAATTTAATGGAGATGCAGAGGACAGCCAGAGAAAGAAGAACATTTTTACCTGTTGCAAGCAACTCAACTCTGCCATGTTTCTCTTGGTCCGTACAGCCCATATGTCTTTTCGAAAGGATACACGTCCACTTTTGGGTGGAATGGTTAGGAGGAAGGATCACAAATGGTAAACTTTGCCAAATGCATGAGTGTGGGGAAAATCAGCACAACCCAGAGGACTTAACACAGAAGCAACAGCCAGGAATTCCAGAACGGTGATCTCAAATCAACCCGGTAGCAACCTCCACCTCCCCGTTTTGCAAAACCTAGCAAGGGAATGAAGATACTTTCTTCCCAGAGAGGCATTTATTAGGATTAACTGTTTCATGAAAACAGAGATTTTAAATTCCATCATATAGAAAGGTATCCCATATAATTTCCAAATACTTTTTTATTGGAAACATTTTAGGCCTAAATTTGCTCAGCCACACAAAGAAAAGAATCGTGGTCTCTTCTCCTGAAGCATTATACTTTTGCAGAATTAGAATGGATGGGAGTATTGCTTTCTGTTCCAGACTGAAAACACATTCATATGCCTTTTTTGTAAGATTTCTTTCAAAGGCTCATCTACATTCATCTAGCTTTAGCAAAAATATGGCATCCTCCAACAACTAGTTTTTGCTTGCTTGTTTGTTTTTTCCCCACTGACTTTCCAAACGTTATAAGCGAAGCCAGCAAAAACAAATTTACATTGGCATAACTACATCTCATAATGGTTCTGCTAGTGTAGTGATGCCAACCTGGGGAAAAGACTTTTCACAATACTAGCAGGCAATGTTCAGAAAATTAAGCCAAGCCACATTTTAAACTGGAGAATATAAAAATTTTGATTTTGTTTTTATTTGTTTTATCATGTTAACAGAATTCGCAATTCATCATGTGATCAAAAGCAGACATGGCAATGGTATTGAGACAACCATACCTGATGTGTTCCAGGTCTGACACATAGTGAAATTTTTTTGACATCCAGATGTACTGTATGGAGATAATTATCCTGCTGCAGGATGAAAGAGTTAATCCATAAATCAGCAAAAACATCTGACAGTTGCATCTGTTATAGAATAGTTGGAGACAGTTGCAAAAAGACATCTTAATCAAGCCAGCATCAGCAATTTGTAGGTTTACAATTCTAGATGGTTCTCAAAAGTAGGGATAGGAATCCAGTCTCTAAACTCTTAGTATTAGACACTTAGTATTAGAGCATTGTAGGGAAAGGTTCTGCTTGTAATGAAAAATGGGACTAATTCACAAGTGGAAACTCACTGCCTAGCAGAAAAGAGTTTCAAAGTTCTGTAAATTATTTCCTTCCAGGTATTTTCTCGTAATAGCTTGTTCCTTTTTCATTCTTACACACACACACACACTCTTGGGATGTTGTTTTTTTCCCCTTTTGGTAGAAATAGGTTTTCATTCACATACAGTGTGTGACATGTTTTTCCTTCAACCTTTTGACATCATATCAGTTCCCACCCCCTCAACACCACTGTATCAGGGAAAATCTGAATCATCAAATATAGAAAGAACCCTCTGTTCTTAAGCACTTCTTCCAGGTTCTGATCTTTCTACAGAAACTCAAGTTCCTCTTCGATAAAGTTAGTCCTCAGCCACATAACTCTATCAATGACTTCACATCACAGCATTTTCACCCAAACAAGGTTGCCCCAAAAGATCTCAATGGATCAAAATTCACCAGCACTCATCTTATATTGGTTAAGTTTTATGAAGTTGTCTCTGTGAGGGTCACTAAGTTTCCTCAGACCAAAGTTTGTGTTCACAGTTTACAAGAGCAGGAGTGACATCGCCACTGACAAGTACCAGCACCATTATTAGCTTGAGCAGACGTGCTGTCCAATCCAATTTTAGGCTCTGCAGACCTGCCCATAACTGCAGTTCATGAAAGGTCAGCTCTGTCATTTGTGATCACCACACAAAAACCAGATTAGTGTCTCTGTTCCCATTTTGCTGGGTAGTGTGGCTTTACCCGCTTGCTCTTTACCCTGGAGTGCTAGGGCAATCTTCATTAGAGTCACCTAGAAAGCTAGGATGGATGGATGCATGCACGCATGCATGGATGGAGGGAGGGAGGGATGGATGGATGGATGGATGGATAGATAGATAGATAGATAGATAGATAGATAGATAGATAGATAGATAGATAGATAGATAGATTATATGGGTGTAGTGCCTCCTGCTGTGCCCTGCACATTCACCTTCCCCATAAACTCCTATTTCGAGGGTGAGGAGAGGAACTGGCCTGAGCCCAGAAGCACTAATGATACATTTCTTCATTCCTATTTGGTGTGGTCAAAATCTACACCGGTTGTGTCAGTCACCAATGATCAGGAACCACACTCATTTTGCATTATGACCTGTGGACACAGAAGCTGTGGGACAGCTTCTTGTGATCTTCCTGGGCCTCTTGGGATCTCCCCTTGGCTTCTTACCACACCTACTGCTAGCTTCAATTGCTAGCTCAGGTTTGAACAGGCATCCTTTGAACAGGCAAACGTACCGTGCCACACCTAACTTTCGTGTCACAGGCCACTTGGTTTTGCTCAAGAAAGTCTTAATTGAACCATCTCTACTGTTAGGCCTTAGGGTTAGCACTCTAAATGGCTCTTACTAAAGTAGATGCAAGGACTTGCAGAAACAGAAGTTCCCTCTGAGCTCTTCACTTCAAGCTATTTTCTCAGACACCTACACATTTTGCTAAAAGTGCTTATTGCTGCCTAATTTGTCCTGTCTGACTTCAACCTGTAGGCAGAGAGAACCACGCAGGTATGACTGCATTTAGATTTGTCTGACATCTGGCATCACTGTGGATTGTCCTCTGCACCTTTTTCTTTGATTTTATCCTCTAAGCTTCAGCCGTTGTTTTATTTCTCCCCTGTATTTTTTCTTCCTTTCTGATCTTTTTATTTTATTACAAACATTTCCTTTCCCATTTGGATTGCATTGTAAATATAGATCACCAAATGAAAATATCTGAGAGTGGATAGTTTATTGTACTAAATTGACAGCCTTATCTGCTTGAATGTTACCATTACCATTGTTATTATGTTTGGACAGGACATAATTTCTTTCCTCTTTTGAAACTCTCAGGAGCACTTTGGAGAACCACGCTGCCAGTGCACGCTTGTGTAGAACAACTAGAAAGGAAACAGTATTTATGGGCTACATTGTGGTTTCGACCACAGCCCACAGCAAAAGGCAGTACAAAGTTGCACTGTCCTGTGGAGGAAACTGGAGGCAATCTGGACTGCCTTGAAAGTATAGTTTGTCACATCCCTTCAAATGCCCTGGCACATTCATTATAATTGTCTCTGGTCTGAGGAGAAATCTGGGACACTAAGAGCCTTCATGAAGGGAGAAGGTAGGCCATTTTAATGTCCAGCTGCCAGGGAATGACTCGATGTGGAAGAGACTTCATCCTTCCTCATGGCTAGTTGCCTTTAGGGTCTCCTACAAGCTTTGGGGAACCTTCAACAGCAGTTAGCCATCAGATCAGCCTAGCAGTGTATAAAGCCGAACTTGGAGCGTCTCCTCTCCAAACGGCCAGGAAAGATATGGCTATATGCATGATCTAAGGATTTTCACTTCGCTGTTTCATCCTTGAGCCCCTGTCTTGTATGCAGCTCTGTGACCTTCATATGAGCGATGACAAGCAATGCTGTCTTTCCCTTGTGACCTGGAGACTCCTCAGCATCGAGAAGGGCTGTCAGTACCTGCCCCTTATGAGTAGTGCTTTTTTTGCAGAAAGCTGAGGCTTAAAAACGTGCTCTGCCACGCTTGCCGAGCCTTGCTGTGAATACAAACACGTAGCATGTTTCAGACCATAACGGGCGGGGATGTGCATCCTGCTTATCGAACTGCAAATCCTTCCTAGTTTATAAAAGACAGAACAACAAACAGGAACGGTTGAGCTGAAGTCTATATATAATGGATCTAAGAGATATCCTTGTGTCATGCTGAGACTTGATTACAGCCTAAGTGCTGTCAGAAGGGCCATATGTTCCATTCACAGCGTGGCTTAGCCCTCTGCGGGCTCAGCGGGAGTGGGCCGTGGCTGGCAATTTGTCCAAGGCACGTCATGAATTGACTAGGATAAAGAGATTAGGGCCCTGATCCTCCGCTACTTTCCACCTCGTGCAGTGACTTGTGTGAGCGCAGAGTGGATGTGAATTGATACTGCTCGGCCTTTATAGCGGTTTAGCACCACTTCGGGCTCATTTCAAAAAGGTGAAAATGACTGTAGGAGCAGCAGATAATCATTGACCTTAATTCCTGCCCTGTATTTCCTGTGTGCTTGTGTGTTTCTTCGATGACTTGACTGTTTCTAACAGCTACATTTGAAACAAAAATGGAGAGGGGAAGGACAAAGGTGACAGCCTATACTGCGTTCCTCTACAGCATGTAAATCTCCCTTCAAACCCCAGGCACCCGGTCCTTGCCTGGTCATTAAAATCAAGAAGTAACAGAAACAGCTAATGGTTGCTTATGAACAAAATAGGATTATTGAAATAACTTAACTCACAATGAAAAGAAAGTGGGCTAGAAAATAAATGTGCTCTCCCTCTGCTGGTCTCTTAACCTTATTTACTGCCCCTTTGTCCAACTCTCAGTGTCCTTCCGTAATGGCGTTTTCTTCAGCGCCTTAGAAAATGGCTTGTAGGCTCATAAGTCAGTGGTGCAGTAAAATTTCATGCATGACTTCTGGAATGGGGATCATGCCCAGATCCCCACTAATTTTCATGCAAATTAGCGACTCTGTTTAGAAAGGTCAGAACTGCCAAATGGTAACAAAAACGCAACAGCAGGCAAGCTTAGTGGAGTTAAGGGTTTGCTCATGAATTTTTTTTTCACAGAGCCCTGCAGAAAATAACCCTGTCTCTGTCACAAAGAGCACAACATTATGATTAGAAACATGATTTTTATGAGTCAGATGAGAAGTGGATAATGTACTAATGTACTTGCGTCTAAAAGAGGGGGGGAATGAAATGTCAATCTCCCCTTGATTTTTGCTCTCAAAGAAATTGAACATAAGCGTGGTCCCCTGAATCACAGGTATGAATCAGAGTTTCAAAGATTTTTGTAGTAATTGGCACCACGCTCATTTCTTCAAAAGGGCTCTGCAATTAATGCAGACAGGACAAAAGGAAGAAAGTTGATATGGTATTATAACATAAAGCTCCATCTATAATAAAGGGACAACATAGTTCTAGCAGGTAGAAAATTTGATCTTTTGTCATATGAGGGGACATTCAGTCTGTGATTTTTTTTACACTGGAAAAAGTTTGGTATCACAACTGTACTAAAATTTTCTGAATGTTTTTTTCTCTGGCTCGGGGAAGGAAAAAAGAAAATAAATTCTCTTTTGCTTTGGCCCAAAATGAAATGAGTAACTCAACTATTCAGGTTTTTAACATTAAAAAATGATGGCAATATTTTAAACAAAACTATAATTTAAGGCATAGTAAATGGTTAGCTTTTCAAAAACAGTAATTTTGCCATTTTGGCTGAAATGACATAGTTTTGTTCCCTGAAGCTGCCATTTCAATTAGAAGGATGCCTAAATGCCATAGGTGTCCATACAAACTTGCCAGTTTATATGAGCATGACAGGCATGAAGAAAAGCCTTCTTTTGTGAAGTGGTTGGGATAGTATGGAGAAAACTGATTATAGCCCATGCTCCTCATGATCTGAAGCAATCGAGGATTTAAGATTCTGTTCTGGCACAGGACTGTTGATAGCTTTCTGCTTCCTGGACCCTTACCTTAATCTGCTTGTTTTGCTTTGCTGTCTAAAAACACTCTGAAACACTTGTTTTAGTTCAGCTTTGCCATTAGAAACTGCAAAGAAAAATTCCAGGACTCCAGGGAGGCATCGGTAAAGCAGGAGAGGCAGCCATGGGTTCAGAAGAGGTGCTGAGCTTCTCTTGTTTTGCATGGTGGGATGGTGAAAGATCAGCTTCAGGTCTCGGTTCATTCCACTGGGTTTAGTGCTGGCGGGACTGGAACTTCAGTGCTTAGCAGAGTGAAAAGAACCGTTACAGTGTGCCATGCCTTGGATGGTTTGCCTTTTTAGCTGCTCATAACCTCTCTGAAGTAGAAATGAAGTGGCAAAAAATTTATACCCTTTTCAATGCACTTACTTAGGTTGGACTTCCATTCTTTTTCAGTTGCACAAATTTGTGTGCATTGTGTGCTGCAAGAAATACCAACCTCTGACAACGCATTTGCTAACAATTCACAAACAGAAGGGAAATTCATCACATACAAGCTTACTTACTCTAATTTGTTCACCTCTAACATTAACTATTTGAACACTCTCCTTCCCACTGACTGTTCTGTTATACCCTATATCTACTCCTCGTGGGAGCTCTGCAGTATATTTGGAATAAACCCTTTGGCCTCTAATTTCCTCCACTGCTGCCCCCTGCTAGTATGCTTCGGTGATTTTCAAAGGTGATCTGGAAAGGAGCTACTTTGGAGTCTGATTTCATTTTTATTTAGTCTGCAGAAATGACAAGCAAGTTACAACAGTGCCCCTCTGCTTTGGAAAAGAGCCAAGTTCAAAGACCATGGAGCCTTTTATACAGCTCCATTACCAGAATAGGTTTCAATCCTACACCATTGAAACCCATTAGACATGTGCTCAAACACATTCTTTCCCCATCCCTAACACAGTAGGGTACAAGGTGAGACAGATCAGGTTCAGCAGAGAGGTATTACCACTGCATTCTCAAATTAGAGTGAAATTGGTTTGGTCGATTCTTTCATTGTGCTCCCATGGAGAAAGCTTGTCCTCAGTAAATGTTTTTTAATCAAGTGCTTCAAGTGAAACTTCAGAAGTGCTGGAAGTGGGACTTAAAAGAAGCCTGTCGTCTTTGTTAAAGTTTGATAAAGATACAAATTTAAATGGAATTCACAAAGACAAACAGGAAAGTCGTATCAGAATTTGGGACCCACTCATGTGTGTTTATCTTAATAACTATTAATCTATTACTAAGCTATAAATCTATTACGAAGGGCATCAAATATTGCCTTTCATCTGCTCTTTTCCTCTTCCTAAAATAGATCTCACTCAATAACGTTCCTACTTTTGGATAAGGGGTTCAATATGCAGTAGTATCCTTTCTCTTGTCAGACATGAGGTTATTACTGAATAATGACAATAATTAAAAGTACCCTAACTGACGTGACTAATAAAACAAATTCACATCAGTGGTGAAGGACAAATCTCAACACATGGGTATGGTTTGGATAAGCAGCCAAAAGATTGATTATCCAAATGTTATCCAAAGGCTGCATGCTTAAATGGGAGCAGCAACGATTCAAATGAAAATCTTCTAACAGCAGCTGCTTCATGGTGAGTTCCTTCCTGCAGCTGGAAAAAGAACTGCTGTAGTTTAGAACTGAAGGCAATACAACCACTGAACAAAATGGGCTGATATATGATGCCTTCCCAGCACCTTTCAGAACCATAATCACAGATACTGACACTTTTCGGACATTGATGAATAGCTTTCAATGAGGTTGGGGGACTTCTAGCTTTCCATTTTGACCACTGAATATAAATAAGCTCTGTTCTGGAATTTTATGATAAATATAAAAACATGTTTATATTAAGAATATATATCAAAGAATGATTTATGTTTTATTTATATTTTCATTTGTAATAAAGAATATAGAACTATATTATTATTTATAATATATTGTCATGCATATATTACCTATATATAAATATTTCTGGTATTTTTTGTTACATTCTACTTTAAATGACTAACGAAAGGTACCGTCTGATATGCTATGCTTGATATGCTATTCCACAGTCTATAACTACTATAGCCATATCTCTGAGACTATTTTTCCAATACTTTCAATTTGTACCAAACCATTTTTTCTAGCACATTAAGCTTTCAAAGACCTTGACAGCTCCAGGTTTTCCTTGCTTACGAACACTGTTCTCTTCAAAAGTAAATGCACCACCTTCTCATCTGTATCTACATGCCAGCCCCGTTTGCTTCTTTGTCAACGTAAATGCAAGCATTCCTGTCACTTCAGGCACATTAGCCTGTTGTCTCCCAGCTAAACTCCTCTCCTCTTTACACATTTGAGTAAATCTCTCCTTGAGACTTATCTTCCCAAAAAGGCGTCCAAGAAATCAGCCAATTTTCTGAGAACTGAGTGAAAAGACAGATAGGAAAAATTAGCACTTGTGAATAGAGAAAATAATAAGGAGGAAATGCTTATCCCTAATTAAGACCGCAGCTATTCAGCCGTGTTGTTCCTCTCCCCCCATTTAGCACTGGCGATGTCCATCGCGCCCCTCTGTGTAGTGGTGTAAGCGCAGCCCCGATGCGAGCCCTGAGGTGTGCGGGCAGGCGTGAGAGCATGCACCTCATCGGTCAATGGAGCAGCTAAAATTCCCTTCCACTCCTCTGCCTGCGGTGCGCACTGTGCCTAATGCTTTTTGGTGCCTTTATATGCTTACTAACAAAAATAAATACTAAGTAGCTGAAGGAAACAGTTTTGGAATAGCAGACTAACGTGCCTTAATGTAAAATGTATTCATTTTTTCCACACAAACCCAAACACACCAACTAATAGGCAAAAATCTCATCCTGTGAAAAATTTTCAAGTATAAAAAAATGAATTAAATTAATCAAATGAGGTATTTACCATGAATAGTTTACCTTGCTTTAGTCCTCGTTTAAAGGAAACTCCGAGCCATAGCTCACAGCTCTGTCTGACTAGAAAGCCTGGGACATGGTCTTTAGATTTTAGACTCAAAGTATATTATTGTGCTCAGGATTAGTGAATGATGTCAGTGTTACATTATTCCAAACACATGATGAGTAGTGGAGGCTGGGTATAATCAGTTACCTTCCCTTTTTGTCTAAAATCTCCTTAAAGGGAAAAAAAACCAGAATAATTCCTCAAAAATTAAAAGAAAAATAAATAAAAAACCTGGAGAAATTCTTTCAATTTCCTTTAAAGAAGCCTTTCACGCTGAGTGCATTAAAAAAAAAAACCTCCACAACCTAAACACATTCATATGAAAAGCAATTTCCTTAGATAGCAACATTCTTTATTCCCCTGGTATTATTAAAGATGCTAGTGTTTGAATAGCTTTCTCCCTCACAAATCAGCCTTTCCTTTAGCTGAAGGAAGTCATAACCCTCTGTTTATGACATCTCATGCTGTTTCTCCAAAAATAATTGTTGTGCCACCACTACGGAAGAGATCATGGAGCCGATGAACTTTTAATATGTTAAACACTCACCCTGACTCTAAAAGCTATATTTTCAAATTAGATGTATCCTGGCTTCCAATTGTGCACGATCAGAATAAGATAATAAGATACCTACATGCCTTGAGTCCACAAATTGAAGTACATGTGTGTTTGAGCCCTTGAAGTGGACACAAACAAGGGTGTCAAATACAAAGGACAGCATGGTAAGGAAAAGCATTTCTGAGGTTTTGAGTATCTATCAACTTCATCAGCTTCTATTGAACTGAACAGGAATAGAAAAAGCAGAAAATCCTAAGATTCCCACAGATGTATGTGTATTTATTCTCTACCTTAATGGTCTCTCTTTCAAAATATTGGTTTACCTTATTGAGAATATCCTTTTCACTGGAAGGGTGACTGAGCACTGGAAGAGGTTGGTCAGGGAGGTTGTAGATTCTCCATTCTCGGAGGTATTCAAAAGCCGTCTGGGCATGGTCCTGGGCAACTGGATCTAGCTGGCCCTGCTTGAGCTTGAGGGGTTGGACCAGACGAAGTCTGGAGGTTCCTCCCAACCTCAGCCATTCTGTGATTCCGTGATAGTGAAAAGCTTTTTGAAGAAAGCAATGTGATGGCACAGTTGTCCTAGGGATGGAAAAATGTCAGATCTGAATCCAGTACGGTCATTTGAGATATACAGTTTACATTCAGTAGCTGCTGTTATTTCCTATTATGTGAACTAAATGAGGCCACCAAGATGAACTACTAGTAAGAACATTTATTTTTAATAGGAAGCAAAATTAAGTAGATAAATGATGGAATAGAACTGGGTGTTTTCTTCTGTTGGAAGGTAAGCATTATTTTTACGTTCTCCTTAATGTAATGACGTATTTTTTAAAACATGGAACAGTTTCCATGGTAATTTTCTAATATTACAAAAGTGAGTGGAACAGTTTTTCAGAAACATTTAGAAAAATATTATTTAGATAAAATTTATTGTTGACAACTTTCATTAGGAGAAATATCTCTACAATGAGAAAAATGGGGAAGGGACAAATTCTAGCGAAACAACAAGATTTTTTTGGTTGGTTTGTTTGGATTTTTTTCCCCCTAACAATATCGAACCTACACTCTAATTCACTTGAAACACTATTTATCCTTCTGACATATTATACCAGTCAGGTGAATCCAGAAGAGAAAGGGCAAGAACTCCCTTTCTAAAGAATTCCTTACGGTCTCCAGAGTAATTGAGCTCTTGAGTACGGTATGTGGGGCTGAACAGGAAACCCAGTGCATAGATGACAGTTTATTAGTTAGCCTAGTGCCATATATACCGGTAAACCCATCTTAGGAAAAAAATCTAACATTATGTTCAGCCCTCCAAACACCTCCCCATACTTTTGATGACCTGCAGGGCTCCCCCAGCCACCCAGTTGAGAGTGAAATAGGCATTTTTATGTCTCTGGTCCCACAGCTGTCCCTCCAGTGTGGCATCCAGCCCTGACCACAGCCCCTCAATAAGGAGGAAGCATTGCCAGCTGGGAGCTGTATGGAAGTCTCATAGTAGAAGATAACATCTCCACACCTTATATGAACACAGCAACAATCTTTTCCCTCAAAATTCTCCTTACCTTCTGGCACACAAGCAGAAATTACGGAAGAGTTGGAAGGTGGGGAACACAAATCTGAATTGCCTGGCGATAGGGAGAGTCCTGACTCATCTGCTTAATGTTAAAGGCAGAATGTCTTTGAGGTGGAGACTTGGATGCAAATGCATCCTGTAGTGAAGCCACAATTAGGGACACATATTTAATGCCCTTTAAATTTGATTGTATGGCCTTCTACACTAACACAGTCCTAAACCAAAAACTAAGTATAGGCACATAAGTCCTGGACATTTTCCAAATTTGCATGGTGACACTAGAGAGATTGTAAGTTTTATGTTTTTATTGTCTCATTTAACAGGTTCCTTTGGAGTCTGGATTACATTGCTTTAATATAAAGAAGTAACTATTTTATCTTACAAATTAAAGCCATCAAGAAGGTTAATTTCAAAATTCATTAGAAAACAAATAAGAGTTCTCACTGAATCTGAAAATTGCTATGGCCTTTCATCTCCAGGCAAATTTGCATGGCTACAGAAGCTGCGCAGTTGCACTATAAGCATTGTTAATTCAAGTGATCCAAAAAGGAATTAAATGCTCAGAACACCTGTGAAATTTAGCAAATGGGGCACAGAAAATACTGTGCACCACATCGTCCAGTATCTCCAGCAATGAATAACAATCTCTTCAGTTTTAAAGAGAAGCATTCTATGCCTCGCTCTGCAAATTGTTTATTTTCCACGTCTCACCCTGTTAACACTGAACTGTTGGAAGTAGGGGGACCTAGATGGGGGCAAAGAAAACTGGGACATTGACAGAGCATGAAGTGGCCCTGAAGGAGAATGGTGATTAATTAGGTGACAGGTTTGACACCAAGGATCAAATGGCATCAGCTAGTTTACTTGTTTTGATTTCTCTTGGACAGTTTTGTCCTAAAAATCCTTTAGAAAAGGAATGCAAATTCTGGTTTCACTGAGGACTGAATTTGATACAGTTTTCCTTGAAATAACCACATCAGCCAACAACTAGAGTTTTTTAATATTTTTTTTCTCGATTAAAAAGTCTTTCACATTTCTGTAAACAAGCTATTGTGCATGTAAATTTTAGAAGCAAGAAGTGATGACTAATTAGATCTACTGTGATTAGCAAGCAGTAATAGGCTTTGTGAAAAAAAAATCAAATGCATTTTGGATAACAAAACAAGATTTATTTTTTTTTATATGCATGTTTTTGGCTTCAGTCTTCAGATTATCTTTACTGGGACCAAATCCTGAAATTAGTAAAAAGTAGTAGCCTGATTTTGTCTGTATTACCCATAGTTCATACAAGACACATTTATGTCTATAAAGCTACTCAGAAATACTTATTGCCCTCCTTGTTTATAGAGAGCCCTTACAATGAACCAATCTACACATATTCGGACACATTTTAATGGTTTTTATTGCTTTTAGCCATTAATTTCTCAAGGAAAATATGCAAGGGAAGGTAGTGAAATTGTTCCAGCCTAAATTAAAGATGATGCTTTAATAATTTGCTATACTACTATTCCTCTTAACCATTAATAAATTTTGGAAAAAAAAATTAAGTTATAACAACAATTACAATTTCAAATTACTTCAAGAAAATCAAGATCAATATTAAGAAAATAATAATGTTAAAATAACCAAATCTATAGGTGGAAATTCAGAAAAAAGAATTGAGGCAAAAACTTCAGATTAAAAAAATTGTTGGTAATATCACTAGAATATCAGTATTTTAAATTCTAAAGAATATTATTCTGGAGAAAAACAAACAAACAATTAAACATGATTATTTAAGATTTAGGGAACGATGCTCATAAGCTAAAGTCTCCAACTCTTCCACTAATTTGTTTGACATCTGGCAGTTCTTTGCCTTGTTTTTGTTTTTCTAATAAGTGGGGCCATGTTTGGATAATCCTATTTAAACCCATGACTAGTTAACTCATTCCGATTTGAAAACTGTATTAATATAACATAGGAATGAAAGTAAAAAAGTTTATAGCCTTTCATCAGTTACATAGATCTTTCCCTGGGGTGTCAGTTTTTAACGTCTCTCTTCTCTTTCTCTTTCATAAAAAGCTTTCTGGAAGGACACCTAGAAACTAAAATGGTATCTTCAAAGAAACCCAGTGTTGAACTGCCTCAACTCACAACAGGGTCAGTGCCAGTTTTATGACTGATATCCCTCTAGCTCTTTTCTATGTAGAATAAACCATGTTTTGTAAAAACATGACAACCATATTTCAGATCATCTTTGTTGCTTGTCCGTGGAAACTCTCTGCTTCTGTACCAATAAAGGTTTAAAACAAGAAGTGTAACTTTTGTGTTCCAGATTTTTTATAATGTTGTTTGATTAGGTAAACACTATTAGTCATTTAAGAACACAGAAACATATAAAGATCATGCTGAAACAAGCCACCACGTCTACTGTCAGATTAGGATGAGATTAAGTGAGACCTAACTGGCATTTGTCACTCCTGTTAGATTTAATTCTGACCATTGATGAGGAATTATTTTAGGAAGTAGTAGGATTAACTAAGCAAAAATCAAGATGCGGCATTCACTTTCTTTACTAAAACAGAAGAAATGTTCTTACAAAGCTTTTCAGCTTCTTACAACTGGTGCTAATAGCAGCTGTTTGTGGCAAGAATACAAAAATCAGAAAAAAAAAAAAAGGCAGAACACAACTTACGTGTCTGTATTTCCAAAATTTTCTTAGCTAACTAAATTCATCTGACCAATGAAACATACCTGAGTTAATTGAAGGAGGTGTAAGGTTACATGTAAGCCAGCTGGATCTCCCAACTACTTTTGTCAACGTTCCAATCTATAAGTATTTTTGTGGTTCTATTTCTTGTTCAAACATTTTTAGAAACAAGGGACTTAGATGGAATTCTGTGGATGTGTATACATATTCACGGTGGTCATTGTAGGTAGAAGAAAATCCTTAGCATGCAGTCTATTCATCTAGCACAAAGATGAGAAAAAAAGTACCAGTATGCTAGCATCGAGCATTGAATATACATGTACACACACATATTAAAATGAGGCAAAGAGGTCAGAAACTGGCTGCAAAGGTCAGACAAAGAATTCTTCTACAAAGAGAAATAGATAAGGAGGAGAAATGGATTTTCTGACAAAGGAATACTTTCAAGAACACAGGAAAATCTCAATTGCTTTTTCTTACTTCATTTGCAAACCAAAAGTCCCTCCATCACCCCAAAAAGGCTTTGTATTGGTTTTGCTGCAGTTAACAACTTTTAGTCTGAATGAACAGAAAACTGAAGAAAAGAAGCAAAGGAAGCAACTTCGCAAATTCCATTTCAAATGTCAGAATAAGGCATAAAAGTAAAAATGAGACTTTCACATACAAAATGTCTATTTTTCAACTTTCTGGTTTAAAGCATCAACCTGCTGAGGTAAAAGAAAAAAAAAGTAGGCTTTTGGAAAATTCCAGTGCAATACCACTGATGAACCAGTAACTTGCTCATCTGGGCTGAGCTGAGAGCCCATACTAGCTACCTTTTTCCAGTTCTTTATAGCCTGCCTGTTGTTGCGGGAAGGGGATCATGCTGCAGTGTAATTGGGCATGAGGAACTAGAGCTCCATCATTGCACTGATATAAGTAGACATATTTTAGTGAGCACAGTAATTGCTGTAAGTATTGCCAAGACCAAGGCTATAGATTAAATAGCTATAGATGGTTCCCTAATGCTCCACCTATATCTTCTACAAGGAGCAGAGCTCAAATGCAATAATCTTGCCCTTTGTGTATGACTGTGTGTAATATGGCCAGATCGGTGGAACATTTGATTGCAGATACAATGCTTTTTCAGAAAAAAGGCTCCTATAATTTTAAAAACTTAGAACACTTAACTGATTCCTGCCAAATGAAATTACTTTAATGCTAAGGTGGAGCTGACATTGGTAGATGACTCTAAAGTTGATCTCAAAACACTGGTGAAATCACTAACATTTGAAATCCCTATTGTGCATTGATTTTCAGGACACTTTTATTAATCATTAATACTAATGTTTTCTATTGATTAGCAGGTTTCTCTGTGTATAGGTCATTCTGTGCAGCATTTCTGTCTCAGTCACATAACAAAAGACCCCTGGAGCTTGAGAAGGTGGGGGCCATTTGAAGACTACTTAGTAAATGGTTAAGTTTCAGCACTTCGCAGCTGAAAATCTAAATATTGTGCAAGTTTATAGATTATTTCAATAATCAATATTTAGGGAGAGGAAAAGAAAATGGGAGATGAGAGAAAAGGGGAAAGAAAGGAACGGAGGAGGAAATGGACTCCATTTATGAATACATTTCCATTCTCTTGTTTTTGCTTATGAATCTGCCAAAATGCTCTTGAAACATTATATTTCAGTACTCTTTTTAGGTCAGACCTGAACTCTCTGCTCTATCCAGCGAGTTTGTAGGCAGCTCCAGGTTTAAAAATGAAAACAACCACTCCTCTTCCCCCTCCCCACACTCACCCCCATTAAAAAATAGCTGGGATACATTAATCTTTTCCTTTCCCAAAGAGCTGAGTTCAGTTACAGTTGTTTAATTCTGTACAAATGTTTTAATCAATTTGGGAAACTTGCAAATGCAACAGAAAAATTTCATTTATTATTTGCCCACAGACATTAAAGCTAAGGAATGAATTGAGATCTCATATGTGTAACACAATGAAATTAGGTTCTGTACAATCTCAATACTCTATGGTTATAAGGATATGGAGGAATACATCTAGTATTTTGATCTCCAGGGGGAACACAGGAGCTTTTTCTTTCAGATGTAATGTCCCAAACATTTTCCAACTTCACTTTGTGAGACCATCAGAGGAAACATCATCCTCCATGAACTGTGGTTTCTGTGATGAAGAATTCCAGAAATATGGAGAAAGAAGGACCTGGTGCTCTCCTGATGGCAGAGGATGAGAAGATGAGCTCACCACTGCACACACGTACCAGTCAGTTCAGAAGTATCTGAGCTTAGATGAATAGCCACCTCCTCAGGACCTAGCTCAGACTTTCTGACATCAGTGGTATTCTTGCACTAATCAAAGAGCAGAGTAGGGAAGGAAATACCATTCATTTCTTGCAGTTTTCAAGAACTGGTCCCCAGTTGGACGAGAATTTTGCTGGCTTTTAAGCAGGCCATGCAAAGAGGAAAAGGGGGAAACATCCTTATACCTTGCTGACAAATGTATGTATCTATGTAAGCAAAGCATATTGACCACAGTTATTCAAACAGCCAGAGTCCTTTAAGTGATTCCAAGGCTAAGTGAAACCAATGGGGCTGATACTTATAAATAACGTAGTCCCACTCCTGTAAATCGATAGGTGTCTTTGTTAATGTACAATACCTTAAAATCTCATAAATTATTTTATTGAATAAACTGGAATTTTTAACAACTCATAAATGTCATTAACAGTAGTACAAAGTAATGAAATCAAAATTTCTGGAGAACTCAACGCTTGGCTGTACCATCCAAAAGAAAAGAGGATTCAAGCAACCAAAGAACAAAATGTGATTGTGTGCTATTTGCAGTGTTATACTATGAATGACAGAGAATAGGTTCCTAAAATGCCTTCTGTTTTGGGGGCTGTCTGATTTTTCATATTTCTTAATAAATAAGTAACTCTGTGATCACCAAACAGCATCTAGGAGATTTAAGGAACTATGTGATTTTAAAACACCTGTAGAACTTGATTTGGAGATATGAATTTGATCATTGAATACTTGGTTGTCTACATGATAATACTCTCTTCTTTTCTGTTCCCACAGCAAAACAACGTGATATTTCACTGGATAATTCTCACTGAAAGCAAACCAAGAGAACAAGGGAGACAGCTCCAATGGTTTAGAATCGAAGGTGCTCAGCCAGACATTCTTACAGATTCACAAATCATTTTCATTTCACATATGATCACAGTCAAGGCACAGAAAAGCTAGTAAAAACTACATCACATATTATGGTCTTTTGAAATATCCAAATTTTTATTAATTTATATAGGCAAAATCATTAATTAATTATTGATTTTTTTTAAAAAATGTACTTTTCTTAATGCTAATATCTATTATCTGTGAACAGAAGAGGTTGCTCAATCAAGTATTAGCTTCTTCAGATTTTTGTTGTTTCTGTTTTCTTAGAGTTCAGCTTTGCAACTGATTGTTTCCCTTATTAAAGATCACGGATGAGTTAATTCAGTTTTTCTGCCTTCCGAACCACTCAAACATTGTAGATTTAAATTTTAACATTACTTGCATTCTGTTTAAAAGCAACTAATGAAAAGAAAACAGAGGGACAGACAGGGAGAAAAAAAAAAAATTACTAAAACCTCTGAGTCAGAGGCTGTCTATTTAGAGTATGTTTATTCAAAACCTAGCACAATGGAGTTCTGTTCCCCTGACTGGGCCTCCTCTATGTTACTGTGATACTAATAATGAATTGTTATAAGCATAGAAAGTAAGAATTTTTATGCATCCAAATGACAAGGAAACTTTGACCCCATTTTCCAAAGCACCTAAATTGTCTTCAGAGACGGAATGCCATTTACTTTTTTAAATACAACGGCACTTTTGAAAATGTTACCTAAGATGTAAAAATGGATCAGTAACTGAGCCAAGACTGAGATACTGTGAATAAAGAAGCTGAAAGAAGGAGAGGAAAATCCAATTTAAATGCATAATACATACAGACACACACACACACATATATTTACACACATACATATATACACGCATACCAATTGAATATTCTGTACTTAAATGGCATAGGATTCTCTTTACCTAGGAATATTTTGCCTTAGCTCAGTCGTCTTTCCTGCTGGCAACTAGGCTGACATTGCAAGAAAAAAAGTCCTTCTGCATATCAGCTGCCTTTGTGAACTTTATGAACTCCTAAACTAGTTTGTGAGGCTTGCAAAACTTCAAACCACAGAAGCAACAATGTAGTCCAGAAAAAACAATTTATCCTAGAATGCTTATTTGCAAGCCTTCCCACTTCCCTCGCTGTCTTGGTTTTAGTTTCTTCACCCTGACAGCCACATGTGATACGCTACATATACTGCTGAGTCTCTGCTGAGCAAATTCAAAGCTGTCACAGGGTAAAACAAGTAAATCATACATATTATTTAAGGTGGTCCCAGATGGCTATGGGAGACTTGTTAAATTTCTGCCCTAAAATTTAATGCAAGCTTAAAAATGTGAGACCAGGGAAAATTACTCGATCCTCTCTAGCAGCATGTGAACATTGGTACTGCACAAAGACATTAAGGCGTGCATGACATCTCAAGACTTTTTCAGACTTTATTTGCTTTTTTCACAGTTTTGATTTCTAATGTGAACTTCTCAGACTTAAAAAATAGAGCCCTGTCAGAATGACCCAAATCTATCTCTGTCTTATCAAAACTCTACTAAGTAATAGTTTGATTAGGCTGAAAATGTTAACAAGCCTGTCAGTGAAAGTGATCACAGGTCATCATGAAACTCCAAAGAAGCAAGCTTTACACAGACAAACAGTGTTAGTCTTGGATGGGATTACTCAGAGTCTGGCCCAGCTTCTTGCTTCCAGGAATTTCACAAGAATGAGATCAGGCAATTGCTCAGCCCCACAATGGCCATAAGGCTCTGTGGTACCCCCTATTTTCAACACACAGCCAAGAGCAATGGATAAGCTAAGCCAAGTCATCATGAAGGTGGTGATGTCACTACTGTCATGCGAGCAGTTCCAAATTCCTTTTACAGATCTTTGTCTTAATATTTTTGTGAAATGGGGACTTGGATAAGAACAGGATGGGGGAGTCAAGATCAAGGTAAAACAGAAATGAAGCCAGTTTACTGGAGACATTTTGTCGAGACTTTGGCAGCTATGAATTTGAGAAGTAAGGTTTGCAGCACATTATTTTAATGTACAACGATATTCTTGATTGCCCTCTATTCCTAAGAGGTTTTCCTGCCTTGCAATGTTTTCCTTTCTTAATTTTATGATCAACAGAACTGTTTGAACAATTTCTTTTAGGTGGGAAGCTCATCCCAGTCACCGGTGTCACTGGGACCTACAGAACAGATCAGTAAAATGCACCTCCATAAACTGATCCCCAAGGCAGAAGCTTTGTCTAGAGGGGACTATCGTGGCCAGTCAGCTTCATCACACAGACCATAGGGACCTCATTAAGCCCTAAAATCCATGTTCAGGAGTTGTTCAAGTACCAATATGGTTCTTTAAATCTCCCATTTCTGATGAGTCCTGAATGCGTAAGAAGCTATGTCCCCCCCTATGGCAGTCAAGTCCAGATACTGTACACTTGGTAACAGTGGTTTCAGAAACTCTGTGATGACTGAACTCAGATTTTCACAGCCTTAACTCTTTCTCCTTTCAGCTACTTGATGCTGGATAAACTAGCCATCAAGGAAAAGTGCAGGGCCCAGACACATACCCAGGCTCCTGCCCAGTGACCTCCCTTTTGAGCTGACAGCTACTAAGTAGTTCCATATCCTTTTGACATCAACTTGAGAGAACACGATTTTTTAAAAAATGAATATTATTAGGAGAAAACCACAAACACCTTGGAACTGTACTCTTTTATGATGACTGTATCTTCCCATGAGTACATTATTCCAAGTATTTTCCAAGTGGACAAGTGTCTACTTCATATACTGTTTGGACTGCTTGTTTTAATTAACAGCCCTTTTTTGTACTGGTAGAAAGCACCAGGATTAATAGATTATGAAGACCACTCAGCCCTGTCATTCTCTAAGGCATTGCCAGCAATTCCAGCTGGGTCCTGGTTAATAATTATGGAAGATCATCCCAACTATATGAAGAAATAAAGTGAATATAGGTCATTGCCAATTACTGTCTCTTCCGAACCAAAATAAAGTTTTACTGTTAACCCCTTGCATGTTACTTTTATGATGTACTCATGGACAACAAGGCTCGTTTGCTGTCCTTAGTGACTTCAATTTACAATAAGCTATTTCACCATCCTATTCTGTCTTTAATTCAGTCACAAAAGCCATGCACTGGAAAGTTGTTATTATTTATTTACACCATGCTACTGCCTAGGCACCTAAGCAGGGATCGATTGTACTATGCAGTATACAGGCGTATAACAAAGACAACAGTCCCTGCCTCAGGCAGTTGCAGTTTGTGTGGCAAGTAGAGCAGGTAAACACAAATGATAAATAGCACAGGGCTGGATGAGTGAAAAATAAAATTCATAAAACTTATCAGAAAACAAATGTCCCATCTTCTTACCCTCCTTCCTTCCTATTTGTCCTGTCTTCAGCATCCAAGACTAGCAGTAGATTTTTAAGCTCTTTTGGTACAAAACTTAATACTTTATGCTTGCATGCAGATAAATTCCATGAATAAAAATACTATAATAGTTTTAGATATGCTAAGAAACCATATGTATATGCATTACACAAAAAGTTAAAAATTAGTGAGAATCACAAGGCTTTGCATGTATATCAGCCTGCATCTAATCATGAGCGCATGTAGGTGTTTTTCCTGTACATCTTAGTTCATTGCATGTATACAGCTAATGCATTTAAATATACTTCAACATCATTATCCTATCTTATACTTGTAAGGATGTAAAAAAGGGTGGAGAAAAGTCTGGATAAATGGGTTGCAAAAAGTAGCCTAGAGAGCAGCAGGCAGAACTGAAAATTTGTGACAGGGTAACAGTCTTGAATCATGGTCCATGTATGTACTCACTAGAAAACCTCCTTAATTTTCATCACAATTGTTGTTTATGGTGTACATTTCATTGACCTGATTACATTGATTCTAATGAGAGATGCCATTTTGTAATTGATGGATGACATTAAGCAAACAAGAGCAGGCTGACATTCAGGCCTAGCAATCATAGAAGGCCCAGTAGCAAAGTGAGTTGGTGAAAAAATCAACTACCCTATTGCAAAATGCCTTGGAATATAAAACACGTTTGTCTCATTGAATTCATTGAGCTGACCCTTCAAATCAGGCCGTGCATATCCGAGGTGAAAACAAGGGCTGTGGTCTCTGCACGTGCAATGCTTCAGCTGCTCACCAACATCTCCACGTGTAGCAACTGTTACCATCTTCTCCCCCTTCTTGTTTTCACAAGACTTGTCATTTAGGAGATCGACACCTGCTTTATATATTTGATTAGATACTCACATTTAACATCCCATTTTTCACACGTGGTGAAATGTTTATGGATTGATCCAAAATAGAAATGGGAGTAGAATGAAGGGATGCTGACACCCAATCTACTGCTGCACTCGAGAGAGGCTCAAGCAGACAAAAGACCTGTTCCAGATGTTGCTACTTTTGTAGACTGAACTCCATGAAGATCCCACATGTACGGAGGGTAACTGAGGAATGACTTAGCCTGCACTTATTCTACCATATAAATTGAGGCCAGGGCATGGTCTGAAGTACGGTTAAATACCATACAAAGATCATTACATTCTTTTATCACACTCCTTAGCACAGTTTTGGCACATGCCAGACAATGGCTGGTTGTGGCTTGGGTGATGGCACTTTTCAGGAGACATTCCCGCTAGGCAGCTTGAAAGCTGGCACGCTGTCTTCCGAGAGGAGCAGACACAAGCTATGTGGACAGGACCCAGGCCATACCATTTGCCCTCAGGCAATAATAGTTTCTGAAGTGCTTTATATACTGCTTAGACATAGCTTTTTGAGATGCAGGACATACCTGCATGATTTCCCCACCATGAGAAAATACCCATGAAATCTACAGGCACATCTCTTCATAGTGACTTCTAAAGACTTTTCTCTTCTCCTTGTACTACATATCCCAAGATACATTTGAAGATGAGGGTCTTGAACACATCATCTCTGACTACATCCTTTCATCTGGACTGAAAATAACTAGCTGGGATTTCATTTTGCTTGCATGGATCACCAAATATTGTGACTATAAGGCTATGTGGAACCTTAACTATGAACTCCACAAACAATAGGCCAAAGGGGAGGTGCAGAGATAAGGCAGAAGATGCCGAAGCAGAAGGGATTAATGGGAGGGTAGGCATGAGGGGATTGAAGTTGCCTGAAGTGATCAGGAACAGCAATAAGGATTGGGATGGCAGGTCAGGAAATGAGGCAAGGAACTCTGTTCCCAACAGTTGCTGCTTCTCAAAGGCTACAATCATGGTAATAACTGATAGGGTGCCTGGACATGTTCCTAAGCACTGGAGCTCATTCTTCTATGTATTAAGCTTCTAGAAACACTTGCATATTTTTGACCCAACCAACTTGTGTCATCCTACATTAACATTTCTAACAATTTTCAAGTCTATTTTGAGAATTAGCCAGGACAAGGACTATTCCCAATAGGCAATACAGATGAGGTGACCCTGTGTTGAAGGATGCAACATTGCAATATGGATGCAGGGTATCCCGTGCCTGTTGGCATCAGTGGAAGAGAATGATCCAAGGGTGTTTAATATAACTGTGTAGTCACAGTCTTTCCCGTGACAGCTGGCTGTGACACTAGGACCTGATGGAAGGTTTGCTTTCTATCCACATGGAAACCAGTGATTAGCTTCCTAAGAACACCTCTCCATGACCTTGCAACCTAAGTCCCAGCAGGATTTAGCCAATGGGTTAAATTACTAAAGCCAGCTACTTCTTTTGGAAATAGCTTTGTAACTTTTAAAGGTTTACATGACTTCAGAAATATACTGGACAAATGTTTGAATGGTAAACACAGCAAGCACTATTAAGCACTCAGGAACCACTTCCAGATCAGTAAATTCTCTCAGCTGAAAGTACTTGTATATGAGGAAAATATTAGATGTAAGCATCGCATACATACTGCACCAAGCCTAAACATCTGCTGATGGCCACTACTGACATGAGATGCTGGACTAGACCCGATGTGGTCACTATATTATGTTTTAAGGTGTGCTGTGTATCTGTACATGTATGTATACACACAGACATAGACAGACACACACATACTCGCACACATATAAAGAAACTTTTTAATAAGGTTTTCTAAGGTCATAAATATGTAGGCTTTCTCTTGGAAGGTCAACAACTAATAGCTGAACTTTCTAGAGGTTAAAAAAAATTTCCACCCAAAATTCAAATTAAAACTTGAAATAAAAGGTCAAAGACTAGAAACTAACAATCTCAGAGAACTAAGAGTTTATTCCAGGTCTATTCTTGGCCAGAAGAAAGGAGTAAACCAATACATTCATATTATGTGCCTTTTTTATCTATGTCCCCCGCTGAGTAAATGATAGTTAAGCACACTTGCATATAGTGTCTGAAAAGAAAATGAGCATTTTTTGCTGGTTAATTTGAAGTGTAGGTGTCTGATTAATTTTAATGCAGTTACTCCCTAAGAAACTGGTTTATTAAGAGAGGCTGTAAATGCTGCTCTTCTTCCCTAAATGTTGTCTTTTGTACATTTTTAGATTTTTTTTTGAGGTTTGTTGCTGTTTTTTCAGGAAAAGAATAAAGCACTCTGTATTGCCAAATATATGTACTTTGGGGTCTGTACCTGAGGTACTTCATGAACTTAATAAAAAAAAAAATTAGAGAGTTGAGGCCAGGAAAAAATAGAGAAGCAAAGTATTGATAGT
The DNA here is from genome assembly GCF_963924245.1 of Chroicocephalus ridibundus. Classification (NCBI taxonomy): domain Eukaryota; kingdom Metazoa; phylum Chordata; class Aves; order Charadriiformes; family Laridae; genus Chroicocephalus; species Chroicocephalus ridibundus. The sequence continues at coordinate 120,511,692 of NC_086285.1, read as the reverse complement.
AAATTATATAGAAAAGGACATCAATCATTTTTATCTGTCTGCCTATATTTAATTACTTTCTTTATGTGTCAACACAAAAGCTGTGTGTACTCCTATGTGGAGGAGGCCTTATAGCTGTAATTCTGAGTAGTGGCTGAGGATATTCAGTGGCAAAATGCCTTTTCTTTCTTGTGTAGCAACAGAGTAGCCATTCTGCCTTAGTTAAATCTAAATGTCAGTGAACACAACTGCTCCTGCCCAGATTTTCTGTCTTCCCTGCTAACTGTGAACAGAGGGGTCAGGGTTTGGCACCCAAATTAGCAGATATGGCCAGCAACACTTTGCGAGCATGTCAGGCACGCTTTAGCTGACTGTTCTTGCTGGTCCTTAAGGGCAGTAGTAAGGTAAAGGGAGCTCAAGCAGCCGTGGAATTCACAGATTCCAGCCACAAGTTTCATAACATGCCAAGATTTTATGTCCCCCTAGGACCACTTTGACTTTTTTTAAAAAAAAAAAAACAACTTTTTTTTCCCCATCCTAAAGAACTAGAGATATTCTTTGACTGTTCTTCTAAAAACCCAAGATATTTCTTTGTCTGCTCTTCCAAGGGGACGGCTCTTTTACACTGTATTCATCTCCAAGCTGGGACTGCCAATTATAGCTCCACCTGGGCTCAGGAATAAAAGATGTCAGTCTGCAGCCTTTGTCCTTTTTCGACTGCTTTATACTGCTATTACATTGATTGCTCTTTGTTTCCCTGCAAATGGGGTCTTACAATTGCAGTCCACCTCCTTCCCTCCCTCTACCAGACTCCCTGCTCCTTGTTCCAAGCTTTTTTTCCTTCCCTTTTCTTCCTCTTTTTTTTCCTTTATTTTTTTCCACTATTACTATTAATTTTTGGTAGATGTTGAGTTTTGATAAGAATCACTCACCTAGCTCTGAACCACTTCTTTATTAGATTTTAAACCACACTTAGAGACAAGCAAAAGTAAGTAGCAGTGAGATTGACACGGATGCTATCTTTATTCAGGAATAATTCAGCACCCTGTGACTCATTTACACTTTTTGATTATGACTGCTTTTAATATGATTTTTCTGTTCAATTTAGAGACCTGATGGGGCTTCTTCTGAATTAGAAGTGCCCCTTTTGTGGTCTGTTCACATCTACCCAGAGAGCAGAGCAGGAAAGCTGCAGCCAACAATGTCAATACAACCCTATAAAGATTAATAGGGTACCTGAAAAGCAACAAGGACTTTGAGTGATTTCAAGGATTCCAAAGACTCAAGAAATCAATTTCAGTGAAAATGTCCTTGCTAATTTAGTACTTGCTAGTATTTGACACCTCTGTACTCCAGTAAGATCACTAAGCAATATAAGGATGAGATTTCTGTGCGTAGCTTTTGCAATCAGGATTGCAAATGAAAATTAATGCTAGCTAAATCCATATGGGCAGAAAGATAAAGAATACCCTTCTAATACCTATCTATTCAAAACAAAAGTTAGCTCTATGATTACCTTTACATGTAGTGAAAAGAAATAAATCAGTAATGGGAAATAAATTATGGAGATTGGTTAAATAAGAGTGGAATATTGTCTAACCTATTAAATGTTGCATATCGTATCAGAACTGCTACAGCATTACCTTAGCACTGAAGAACCATGTGAGGCTTCTGGGGAAAGACAGCCCACAACTACTCCTGACACAAGACAATTTGGATGCCAGTAGACTTGATCTTGTCATTGTTTCATTGCACATTAGCAAGCTCATGCTAGATGCTCAAAATAGGATAAAAGCAATCCATAAAATAAAATCCCTCCTCTGATGATGTTGTAGGTATTAAAATTCTGTTTATAGTGAAGATTTTTATATGTCCTAATTACATACTGGAACTAACTATTGTCATTTCTGCCATGCTGAAAAAGCCTTGATGATGACGTTATAGTTTGAACAGAATTTTTAAGCAGATCTAATGTAAAAAGAGATGTAATTAATGAAATTTTAAGTTTACTTGATCTAGGAATAGAGGTATGCTGTATCTTTCCCTAATACTATTGCCATCTTTGTGATGCAAATGAGGTCTAGAGTTACGAACTCTCAAAAAAAAAAAATAGGAAAGAAAACTACAGATATCTTAGGGAGCTGTGGAAAGGACAAAATACCTAATAAGGGACACATTTCTTCTTCCAATATTTATACAATATCTTATACACCTATTATTTTTTGCAGGAAACATATTTCATTAACACTGCTAAGGTCATTACCCAGGTCTCTTTTCTAGTGTGCCAAATAATTTGCACATGTGAGAATAACAGGGAAGCAAGCATATGAAGAGGGTTAAAGGGAGAGTGATCTGATATACACTATTGGATTTCAGATGGTAGAAACAAGATGTGTAAGGATTTTTTGTCAATTAGTAGCAGCATTCACATTGTGTTTTTTAATTGCAAAGATGTTGGAGAAAAAAGGTATCATACTAGTCTTTTCTTTTTTCTCCTTCAGCTTAGTTAAGAAGACTTGTATTTCACAGAGCTTCAGAGAACTCTGATAAACATTGCATAAACTGCATATACACACACTTTGTGTGTAAGTACATATATTGTCCATACGCACACACACGCATATAATACAGATATATGTATAAAGACATGTGTAGAGACATGCATGACCAGCAGACACACTATTTCCTTATGTGTCAAACCACTTCGCTGCGCTAGGAAAAAGAAGGTTTTGACCATCACAGCATAGCAAACATTGTGATCCTGAGCTGTACACCTAGGTAAATGTTTTATGTTTTAAGGTTAGATATGCATAGTTCAAATTAAAGCTTTAGGATTTATATCTTTGAATCCTACCTACCGTACAGCCTTCTCGGTGTGTCTAGCCTTGTGTGAGTAATGCAGGTTAATCACTGAAGCATGTGGCAGCGTGAGGACAAGGCAGAGCAGTGAGTAAACCCCAGCTCCCATCTCTCATCACTGCTGGCTGTCCTCTTCACTTGTATGCATTGCCTGGTTTGGCACCGTGGCAAGCTGCACCCCCATTTAAGTAAAATGTGTCTAATGAGTGAGCCTCACAGATCTGTTTCATATTTACTGGGTTCGCAGGCCTCATCTGCACTGATGAAAGCTAGTGAAAAACATGTTAAAGGGAAGAGAAAAAGAGAAGCAGGGCAGTCAGAATTAATATCTCCTGTGCTACTATGAATGGTGCCAGGAGCTGCCTTTAAAATACAATTCAAGATAAATTGCAGAAAGAAAACTCTCAAAAAATATAACAATAGCACAGGGATGTCATGCAGCTCCTACTCATTTGTGCTATTCAAATAACCATCACATTGAAATTATGTTATTGCCAGAAAAGCGGCAGTTCCGACACAAACATCTGCTTCCTATGAGTCGTCTGACTAATATCCATGGAGCAGACCACGAAAACGTATTTGAAGCACAGGTGTGGGAGTTAAAATCTCTTTGTTCGTTACTGGATTTGCCACAGTGCTCATGCAGGACCTTGGGCATGTTGATAAATATTGCTAAGCTAACGTCTCTTCATCAACTAACAAACACACCAAAAGGTGGTAGGGTTAAAATAGAGTTGATCCCACTGAAGGCATCAGGAATCTGTTCTGGATTAGAAGTATCAACACACCTTCTGCCACTTAATTTATGGGCATTAATGCTTATGATGTATTTTGCAGTCCTTAGATAAATAGCCAGCCATGGAAAAAGGGCCACTCAAAGACCATGTTTTACTGTGCTTTGTGCTGATGACTCATTATTTTTCTGGGAAAGAAGGTCACTGCTTCTTGAATCACCAACAAAATGGCAGTAAATTCTGATTTCAGATTGTGTGCAGGGCCTGAGGGGAGGAAGGAGAGAAGAAGAGAGAGCACTTTGCAAATGATCCCTGAGAATTTTAGCCATCAGATTTTTTCCACCTTTTTATTGAGCCTAGGCACAAGGAGAACTTGTTCTGTCTGTGAAAAAGGTCAAAGACATAGCCCTTGTACCTTGTCAACTCAAATTTATGGGACAAGATCTTCTAGAGGCCATAAACCTCTCCTCAGCGAGCCCTAGCTTCAGCTAGGTATCCATGTGGTTCCTGTAACTTCATGTTACTCACTGCTGGTTTGTCTGAGGTATGCGAACATGGAAAAACCAAGTCCCCACAACAGAATCATGCTGGGCATTACGGCTGTGCAAATGGGAGAGGCTGTGAAAAGTAACTGAGACTAAGGTCTGACATCTTAGACATCATTGAACCTTCTATAGATAAACTAGCTATAAAAAAGATGGATCATATACTATAGGTCTTGCAGTTAGCCTTGAAAAAATGGCTTTTTCTATGACTCCATTTCCTTTTATTTCTCCATTTTACTGGAATTATTGACCATCAGAGATCACTTCAGAAACTATGAAATACACTAAGAAAAGTAATTACATCAAACCTGAAGTCCTAGTTGTTAAAAAGAATATATTATGACTGATATTATTGATAAATATACATATAGCATCAAAGTTATTATTCCATAATCCTTCAAATTACCACATTTTAAGTGCCCTGGATGAAAATATTGAGTACATTAAGTTATAGTTATCTATAGGTTGAAGTGAGTTCAGGAACCTGTATTTTTTCCATCTGGAAACTCTCTTAAAACAAGATGTGTATAAGCACCCATTTTTAAAAAGGGTAGAAAGGAGGACCTTGGGAGCAACTGACCCATCAGGCTCACCTCTGTGCCTGGGATGATCACAGAACAGATCCTCCTTGAAGCTACACTAAGACATATGGAGGACAAGGAGGTGATTCGAGACAGCCAGCATGGCTTCACTAAGGGCAAGTCCTGCCTGACAAACCCAGTGGCTTTCTATGATGGAGTGACTACATCAGTGGACAAGGGAAGAGCTATGGATGTTTATCTGGACTTCTGTAAGACCATTGACATGGTCTCCCACAACATCTTGATCTCTAAATTGGAGAGATATGGATTTGATGGGTGGACTGTTCAGTGGATGAGGAATTGTTTGGATGGTTGCATCCAGAGGGTAGTGGTCGACGGCTCAATGTCCAGATTGAGACTGGTGACAAGTGGTGTCCCTTAGGGGTCCATATTGGGACCAGTACTGTTCAATATCTTCATCAATGACAGACAGTGGGATCGAGCACACCCTCAGCAAGTTCGCAGATGACACCAAGCTGAGTGGTGCAGTTGACATGCTTGAGGGACAGGATATCACCCAGAGGGACCTGGACAAGCTCGAGAAGTGGGACCATGTGAACATCATGAAGTTCAACAAGGCCAAGTGCAAGGTCGTGCACTTGGGTCAGGGAAAACCCTGGTATGAATACAGGCTAGAGGATGAAGGGATTGAGAGTAGCCCTGCTGAGAATGCCCTGGGGTACTGGTGGATAAAAAGATGGACATGAGCTGACAATGTGTACTCGCAGCCCAGAAAATCAACCGTATCTTGGGATGCATCAAAAGAAGTGTGGCCAGTATGTTGAGGGAGGTGATTATCCCCCCTCTACTCCACTCTGCTGAGACCCCACCTAGAGTACTGCATCCAGCTCTGGTGCCCTCAGCACAGGAAAGACGTGGACCTGTTGGAGCAGGTCCAGCGGAGCACCTCTTCTGTGAGGACAGTCATAGAGAGTTGGGTTTGTTCAGCCTGAAGAAGAGAAGGCTCTGGAGGCACCTTATCACATCCTTTTAGTACTTAAAGGGAACAAACTTTAGCAGGGCCTGTTGCAATAGGACAAGAAGAAATAGCTTTAATCTAAAAGAGGGAAGATTTACTCTAGACACAAAGAAGAATTTTTTTACAGTGAGGGTGGTGAAACACTGGCACAGGTCGCCCAGAGAGGCGATAGATGCCCCATCCTTGGAACTGTTCAAGGTCAGGTTGGACAGGACTCTGAGCAACCTGATCTAGTTGAAGATTTCCCTGCTCATTGCAGGGGAGGTTCGACTAGATGACCTTTAAAGGTCCCTTCCAACCCAAAACATTCTATTATTCTATGATTCTATGTCATCAGTAGCAACAAAGTCCCTGCCTTGTCAGTGGCTTATTTTGTTTTAAAAGATCCACATACTCATTTTTTACAAAAAGCTTTCTCATCTACGGTTTCGGGTTCCCTAGACTAAGTTGTTTAGACACCCACAGCAAGGATGGGACTCTCCAAAAACCTGATAGCCTCTTCTGAGGAAAGGGTTGTCATTAGCACTCCCTGCATTCACACTTTGTTTCTGGGCTTTGAGCCTTAACAGTCAAACTAGTCTTTTAAGTCCAGTAGATTCACAACACTGAACAAGAATCTGACCTAACGATTCCCCCCTCAAGTATTTCATAAGCAGTGGCTAAGCTTAATACACTCTTCTCTTTTCTGTGTATTTTTGCAGGCAAATGCCTCTGGAATTAGACCAACACAGTCATCCAGAAAACAAACTAATGTCAAGCCAGCATAAATTATGAGACAGCAGCTCCAGATTTGTTAGGAAGGGCAGTTACGCAAAAAAAAAAGTTTAAGTTTGCTTATTTTGATTTGTTTTGGATTTAGAGGGTAGGTTACTAATTTCACTTCACCCCCTGCTCAGCAACTGTGAAAACAAAATGTGTCATAAAATGGTATACGTAGCCTCAACACCGTTTAATTGTAAACTGAACATAAGTGGCACATTCATCATGTTTCAAAGGCACTCACTGCTCTCCCTTACCCTACGCTTTCCCACCTAACAGTGCTCCTCAGGGCAGAGGCCAGACCATTGTGAAAGATAAGAGTGGGGAGCAAACACCGTGGAGACGGAGCCCTGGGGAAGTGAGATGACAGATGGCACAGCATGACCGCAGCGACACACGTCGGGGTGGGAAGGTGGAGGCACATGTCGAACCCACAGCTTCTTATCCAGTCTTGTGTAAATCAGGACAGTGCTGAAAACTCTGTCTGATCTAAGTTGTTTTCTCTTTCTCTTTAATGCTTTTTGATTGGATTTTGCATGCAAATTGTGTACTTCTCTGAGCTAAGATTTTTAGTAGCAATAGCAACAGGTCTAAAGTTTATAGCTTTGCAGACATTCATCTAGGTCAAAGGCCAAACTTATGAAAACTCAGTCTAAAATGTCTAAATCAATAGATAGATCAATAGGTTTATACAAAAGCTATCTGATTTTCCTACTCTGGTAAAGTTCAAATGTAACAATTTCATGAGTTATATATTAACATACTTTCCACTAGTTTATCTTGCTACAGTATGGAAATAGGAATTAGCTTAATTCCTGTCCAGTATGAACTGTTGAATTTAAAGCAGGATTGGGGAACTCCTGACTAGAGCACGATTAGACCAATAATACCCTTGGCTTGTCATTGGACTGAAAAAGCAGACCATCTAGAGAGGAAGTACGATTTTGCTTTCTAGGTGGAAAGTAAGTCACACCAACTTGCTTGCACCATCACTAGGGACTGGACACCGTCAAAAGAGAAGAAGAGCAGCTGCCAGGGGGTGTCAGATCAGTTCTGTGTGCTTGTGAAAGAAGCAGAGAACAACTATTGTATGTCTGTCTGCCACAATGGTGTTTTCAACATCAAGAACCCCATGACTTGCTTCAAATCCAGCGCCAAAAGGGATTTTTATAAGTTTTTAAGAATTTGGGGGGGGTTGTATAAAGACTGACTAGGGAGAGGACATTTAACATACATCTGTATCAAATAAACAAGGAAAAGGACCAGTTTGGTTGAATAGAAGGCTGGGGGGGGTGGGTGAGAGGAGGGGATGTTTTGCATGCCTACAGATAAAATGAGGGTGTGGAGGGACATTTTGTGGATTGATTTACTCTGGATGTTTGGAGAGAACCAAATCTTGTGCTGTCTTGTCCATGCTGCCTTTTGGGAATGATATAGCCATGCTATGAACCATGCCTGATTCTTCTACTGGAAAGTGCTGGCTGGCAAGAGCCAAACCAGGGAGCATGCTGACTATTACGCATGTAGACGATCAGTAGTCTGTGCTTGAGCTCATTCTCTGTTTTGGTTTTATGTAGCATTATGATTTATAATTTATAATGTTACATAACACACAGCCTACAGTAATTTTCATTACTCCTAGAGATTTCCCTTCCAACTCTAAAAGGGCAGAGTGCACACAGGATGCCGTTACTGTGCTTTGTTTCTTCCATGGACTGGCAATTGTCTAATACTAAATATTATGTAGACTTAATAGTAAGCCAAGAAAACCTGGAGATAGCACAATATTCCTAAGAAATACTATGCATTTTCCATTCTCTTCTGTTGTTGTTTTTTTTTTTTTTCTTATGTAGAGAAGAGTTTGTATTCATTTCAGTGGGAGTTTTTTCTGAGTTAAAAAAATTCTGTTCAAATTAGGGCTTGGTGCTGCTCCACTGGTGTTTCCCATGCAGATATGAAGAAAACGTAAGGGAATGAGGGGCTAGCATTACCGAAAAACTTGAGTGGGCAGCATATACTCCTGATACCACGCAGCAGGAATGTTGGCAAGAATCTCCCTCCTCACTTCTCTCAAATGACTTCAGCTAAGGTTTCAGAAGTTGCATGTGTGAACGCACGCGGGTGCGTGAGCCTCAGCTAACTTATTTTCAAATAATCTGACAGAATCAGATGCTGGAAAAGTATTTAAAATTATTTTAATCCAAGGAAAGAGATGAGGAATGTTTATAGCTGTCCTTTTCTTGGATATCATTCAAAATGCTACTCTAAATTTCTATCGGGCAACACATTCCTTTTATAAACTGAAACCAAAGTGGGTCATTTGGCTTGTAAGAGACATCATTATTTTGAGCTGTGTGCTAATTAGTTCACTTCCACTGATTATCATTAATACCTGTGGCTGTATGATTCGCATAGGCCAATAATAAATCACATAAAACCGAGAGAATGCAGATAAAAAACTTAGAGTGACTTAAAAAAGATTAAACACAAGCTGCAAATGCAGAAACATAAGAGACCTGAAATGAAAAAAACACATATTAAACATCAAATTTAAATCTGCTTTACAGAAGGATTAAATGCTCGCTGTGGACTGTGAGAGAATCCATTTCTAATGGTGAATTTATATCAGTCCACAGGGAACCCTATCAAGGCACAGCTGACTAATGACTATCATTTTCACTTGATTTCATTAGTATTTAAGTTATAGCATGAAGTACATTCCCTTCGGTGCACTGGAAGTTAGTGATTTACATACATTCACTGTGAAGATTTTGCTTTGGCTAATATAAAAATTATTTGCTAGTTGACAGTGTATTTTTTCTTATGCCTACCTAAGTTGACCCATTCAAAAATAAATGTTAACTTTTCATATGATTAGTCACAACACATTTTAAAGGCATGTTATAATAAAATTAAAATTATGTTGTCAGGCCTGAAATTTTTCTTTCTTTCTGGATATGATGAAACACTGTCAGGCAGGCTCTAGTTGTTTATAACCAGATTTTTCTGTACAGGGCGTGCATGTGATACATCTTTTTCCTCTATCGTGTCCAAATCCACAGTTACAGCAGAATATCATAGACATGCTTCAATTTATACACAACTGATTGCATGCATCTTTGTAAAAGAAATCCTGAACATTTGGTCAAGATGGGTAACTTTTTGAAAAGGGTGAGAAGAACATGCTGAAAGTAAATGGCTGCCTGGGTGCCACTTGCTGGTACCTTCCTCCTGGATCCCCATCCAATTAAAAATAAAACCACTCATCCTCACCTACCGTTTTCCCTCCCTATTCTCTCACCTCCCATCACTGCCCACTCAGACACTACAGCCTACCAAACTAGCTGCTCCTCATACACTTCTTCAGGCTTTTCTGTCTTTGGAGCTTTACACATACTCCTCTCTGTTCCAAGCTGCTCTTCATCTCCAGCTGCATTTTCAGCTTCCTCCCATAAAGTGTCTGACATATAAAACTGGTACAAGCAGCATCACATCTGTATTTTGCAGAGAACTCCATTCACATCAACTTTCTTCAGTACATCCTTTCCTCCCAAGCCTTTCTGTTCAGATCATTCAAAGTTACAGCACAGAGACACTAAGTAAATAACACACTCTCTTAAATATTAATAGCAAAGCCCAAACCCACTGTATACATGACATTAGGCTACTTATATGCTATTCTTTTTTATTTCTTTTAATGGGGCTACAGGAAAGCTTGAAATGCTATGCATAGGTAAGGAGGCATATCTGTAAAACATCATGTCTGTATGCATAAAGACTTCAGGAATCCCTGAACCTGTGGTTATATTCAGAGACACAAAGGGATCAAATTGAAAGTAAAGTTTAAAAAGGAGGCTCTTAACTGTATGCTAAAACAGTTCAGCAAATGAACAGAAACAGGCCTCAGAGGTTGTGCGGAGAGGGAATGAAGAGGTAACACACTTGAATCACTTGCTGTAAATCCTGGCCACACAGGAAAGGTCCATGTAAAGCATCTCTGATTTGTGTTATTGCCATTGATTACGTGTGTCAGCCAGACAACCCCATCAAACTAGAATGCTGTAATTAGACACTGAGAGATGAGCCCACATGCCAAACATCTGACAGGCTAAATAGACAGGGCGGAAAAGGGAAACAGAGGAAGGGTTGCTGTTCCTGTGTTGTGCTTGGGGTCCTGAAGCACAGAAAGCTTAAACAGCTTGTTCAGGTGACACAAATGTAAGACAGAAGTAAGCTGCAAACTCAGGTCTCCTACTTCATAGCCTTTTGCCTCAGCCCACCGATTTTTTTCATCATCTTCTTTGTTTTCCTCCTATGTTTTTGATTTTATGGTTCTTTTGATTAGTGGAACTACTCAAGGTTCAATTAGTCCAGTAATGGAGCATGCATGAATAAGAGCATGTAGGATGAAAGTTTTACTTGATTTTTTTAGGATAAATGCATCAAGTTGAAATGGGCCTTTTTCCAGATCAACTGCTGCAACTCTGTGTAACACTCCTCTGCTTCGATGCTCTTGACAGAAGATTGCTGCTTCAGCAAAAAGCTTTGAAGGTGAAAAAGATTATTGCAAGAACATGGCGTGTTTGAGCGTGTATCCTCTTACTGGAGATCTAACTCTGAAATGGGCAGCCCCTGTGACTGCGCGCCTCTCTCTGCCATAAAGCCAGAACTTCCCATTAATCCTTCCAAGCTTTTATAAAACAGGACGCAGATTTATCCTGGTTTATGTACTGGATGGATCATGAGCGAAAGATCAAAAACAGGATTCCAACACTAGAAAGACAAAAAGTTAGTGAAAACTTCCAGTATACAGAAATACACTTCAGTGGAATCGTGCTAGGTGTCCCAAAGACCTTGAAGAAAACATTGTTTTATCCATTTGATGTTGGCTTCTGAGAATACTGGGAGTCCAGAAGCTCCTTGTTTACTTAAACACTTTAGTCTCATTATAATATTTCAGTAGAAAGTCTTTAACTTCTAAATCCCAGCACACGCATGCTCTAGCCTTTACTGTGCTGCAGAGTTTGGCTGACGCAGTAGCTCTGTCTCATGCTTCTGTCTGCTAGCAAATGCCCTTTAGCAACTGATGCTGCTTTCAAACACTGCATTTCCCTTTGAATTATTTGCAATACCACTGAGTGGTCTGCAGTTTGTTCTCCACCCTAGAAATTCTGTTTCAAAAATAAACTGCAATATTTTAGATTAAAAAGGAAGTCTGAAAATAAAGACTGCCAATATGTCATGTACGCTAAATCATTTTGAAAATTATGACCTTAAACAAAATGTATTATTAGTTAAGCACAAAGAAATCCATCATTTTAGCCTACTTTTACTTTGCCAGTCCTTCAAGTTAGATTTAAATGAACTCAAATCAGAAGAATACGTGAAAAAGAAAAGAGTTTAGGTGACTCTGTTCACAGTGACTGTTGACTGCTCTTTGAATTTCAGCTTTGCCTATTAATAAGAGAATTTGTGAGCAAGATATAAACGATCCTTGAGGGGGAAAAATGCAAGCAGAGTGGACAACTAGAAGGACTTTACGAAAACAGGGCTGAATATTAACTGAAAGCATTTATCTTCTTTCAATATCCATGATTAGCTGAAACCTTTAGATCTTTATTACATTTAATCATTTCACTTTTGTGCCTGTATGACAGATCAGATTCAGGTTGAAACTTGAGATAAAAAATATTTTCCCCATTATCTGCAAATCAGTGCAATATTGAAAGTGGCAAGGTATGTGAATAAGCACTGCCTGAAAGTGCCACTAGGGAGGATGACAAACTAGCAAACAGAAAGGTTTTTTACAACTCAGAAGTCAAAACAGAGATTGAGTTTCTCCAGTGCCTGGTTTTGTTTAGTTTGTTTTGTTTTTCCATGCAGAATCACAGGAAGAATTTCATTCTTTTGTAAAGTGTGTTGAATGGCACAGCATGCTCTAAATGATTGAAAATGCTACCTATTTGTTTAAACTGTGATTAACACTGCAGAACTCAGGCTATCCAAATCTTGATGATTAACTGAACCTCATTTAATTTGCCTATTGTATTTGCAATAAAACAGACTCTAAAATCTTACAATAAAGTACTTAATCATGACTAAGAGTACCTCAGTGAAGTCGTGGTTCTTGGTAAGGTGATCCTGTAGCTAAAAGCCTGTAGCTCCTCTAGGGCAGGCTCAGTGAGAAAAGTACCCTTTGCTGAGAAAGTTCAGGAAATTTAGCAGAATCTGATCTCAAGCCAGTGAAAGGCTTGTTTCTCCATGACATCTGGAGTAGGCTTTTCTACAGGCATGATGTATAGACTGATTCTCTTGGATTCATTGGAATATATTTGGGTGGACTCCCTGAAACCAGATCTACCTTTTTTAATATTCTGCTGTTCTCCACTGCTTATAAACAAAACAAGAGTAAAGATTAATGATACTTACTACTTTTTTTATTCCACAATTAGGTAAATAAAATGTTGTTATTTCTACACCTTTAGGCCCCTGAGTTTTGTGTGTTATAATTTATCAGAAGTTGTCAATCCTGAGAAACACATTAAGCTTTGGTTTACATCTTCTTCCAAAACCCTGGAACTCATGGCAGGTGCTGCTTTATTCTAGCTAAGCTCTCAAATTCATAGCCAAACAGGCTATGGTAGGGCACCTTAGAGCTAACCATTGGATGACAGTTCATCATTATCAATAGGAAAGTGTTGTGCAGTTGTTTGGAGCCATGGGCTGGAGTTTTCTTGGTGGAAGCCCCTGTGCAAACTCTTACCCTTGCTCCATCAACGGACACCATTCCTGTCAGCTTAACACAGAGAAGTCACAATGACCTTTGAAAATCATGGCAGGCTTCATCTTAACCAAGAGGGGCTTTACTAACAGGATAAGCTCCTTGCTCAAAGAGGGGTACCACTTCCTTAGAGATATTTCCTATTCTCAGAAAAAAAAACCTCCAAAAATTTTGGTGAGTTGCTACAAACAGTTTTCATGTGAATGACATCCATGGACCCTTGGCTGCTGTGACAATGCCATAAAGTATACAAAATCAAGCAGTGCTTTATTCTACCAGACAGTAATAAGCATGTAATTATATTGTAATTAAAAAGCAATTATTCACTGGCATCTACTGAAGATGTCTTTAATGGTAATTCTGAGTGCAACTACCATGTAATTTGTAGACAGAAATAAGTGTGCAATTACCCTGTTAGTAACACAGTAATTACCAAATACATCCAAGTGTCTTTCTGTTTTCTGTCATGGAGTTACGGACACCTGCAAAGCATAAATTACATAGCAACTACATATGCAGCTGCCAGGTGATGTACAGTAGAGTACAAAGATGTCAGATATCATTTCAGAATTAGGGTCCAATTCATTAGCATAAAACTGGTGTAACAGATTATTGATTGGTACTCAAATCTGAAATAAGACCAAGCCACTGAAAGCCACAGAGTTATACTTGCTTAAAAGAGCCATAAATGTGTGCTGAACGAAACCCAAATCTTTGTATGGAATGATGGATACAATAAGATATACTGTCATATTCACAAGTCTGAATTACAAGCTTGTCCCTTTCACGTGAACTGATCCTACCCTATTCAAAACAGAGAGGTTCTGCTGTTCCTATCACAGGTTCCTATCACAGATAACTCGTGAGTGACAGAACCTTGCTATATGCGGAGCCTTGTATGTCAGCTTCTCACCTCCCTCATATGTCACGGCTACAGTGACATTTCCAAATAACAGGTTTGACAGAAGGTGGGCCCCAAGCAGAGGAACTTACTAGGTGAGTGGGAAAGCAGAAGCAAAAGCCCCCAGGCAAGAAGTGCCATAAACATTTCATAGAAAGCACCGAATACATTATTTTGAAGCAAATGACATGTCAACTTTGTGACTGATGCAGGTTATATTCGTTCTTGTGGAACGGACCTTCATGCTCTATTCTAACAAAGCGCATGTTTATTCTATGTAAGCGCAGACTTAATCTTAAGGACGAGACTTGAAACCAGATCGACGACTCGTGTTCTTAAAGATAAAGATATGTTTATGTAGACTGACACATACTTATCATCTCAGTCTTGAAACTTGTACATCTAGATCACACAGTACACACCAAAAGACCCTTGTCAAAAATCACACTAAAACACATTGAGACTTTAATTTTAAGAAGGCTTAGCCCCAAGAAATTAGTATGAGCTCTAAGTGGTCAGAATGCTTGAGTATCAGTCCAATTTTTTACAATGCCCTACAAAAAAGACACGTGTTTGAAGTTTATTTATGATTAATTCATCTAAAACAATAATAATCTTTGTTTTCCTTAAAGAAAGGATGAAAGAAATAGAGACACATAGGACTGCAAAATACCTTCTGGATCACCAAGTCTAAATACCAGAAAGGAAGGAAAGCAATTTATTGCAACTAGCCTGGTGTGATGTAAGACAACACACTCAAGCTAGCAAAATATAAATATTTCTCTCCATCTATATTCCATTTCCTTTCCTTGGTCTAGGAAAATAAAATTCAGCAACACAAAAAAGTATGCCTATGATTTAATCAGACTTCTGATTTCAGTTATTACTACCATTTTGCTTAGAATTTGCCATCTCGTTTTACATGCTCACTGAGTTTCTTCAGCAGTGTCAGAATACAGCCACTTAAAATTTACTGCAGTTCATTTAATGTTCTGTCATCCATCAAGATTTATAGCAATACTGTCCGGAGATGCCTGAATCCTATATAACAAAACACAAGGCTATTGATTACAAAATAGGAAGATGAAAGGGGGACTGGGGTGTCTTTCAAGAAAGTTGTGGAGGAAAATGTGTCATCTAAAAGCACCCATTTGAAAAGGGAGCAGGATAAGCCCTCCCTTCCACATTGCCAATGATTCGGAGTGATATGGATAATTAAAGTTTTCTAAAACAGCTGTACTGCGGGAGTGCTGCCATCCTTCTCTTCTCTGTCCACACTGGGGTGTTTCAGGGTGATTAATTGTTAATTGGCAAATGTCAATATGCCCTGGAGCATATTTTGCTGAAAACATACAGCCATTCCAGTGATGGCCATTAATTTTTGCTTGGTCTTGTTTGCAAAATCGCACTAAGAGTGGCATTCATGTCTTATCGCTTACCCAAGGGTTTCTAGGGAACAATAGCTTGCATTCTAGCTGCTAGCAATCTCCATTAAAACTCTGAATTAGGTATAAAGAAGGGTGATTGTTGTGTCTGAAAGACTGGGTTGCACTAAAACTGTATCTATGTGTAAGTATATGACTATTCATTTGCTCAGTTAGACATGCGTGCAAGTGCCATGGAACCAAGACCAGAGAGTGACCTGGCCACTAGTGCCTGCTGCTGCTATATATCCAAAAAAAAAAAAAAAAAGAAAAGAAAAAAAAAAAGAAGCAAACAAGCTGCAAAAAAACAGCCTTGCTTAATGAACTGGCTTCCTGCCTTTGTGTTACCAAAACAGACAGAAAGACCCTAAAGCCATGGCAGGGACTTCTAGTGCCGATACAACTATTGCCCAGTTCCTGTTGCTTTGTTGAATCATTGTTACAGCCCAGTGGTTGTATTTCAGCTGCAGTCCTTTTAGAGTTGGTGTGGAGATGGCTGCTTCTGCAAACTAGAAAAACAACTCTTTTGGCACTAATGGATATCTCTGTAGCAGTGTAAACAGAAAGGTCAAAGGCTGATTGAGCATGAAGACTGAAGTGTTGTAGTGTGTGTATATATATATATATATATATATAAAAAAAAAGAGGATAATATCCTTTTTAGTTATTTGTGAATATTCTACAGGGGCTCACCGTGTTTTTTTAAATTAACTAAAGCAATTGTGAATACACGTAACTAGGTTTGCAGGCAAGATACATTTAGAGAATGTGGTTATTTGGACTCAAATGGTCTGTATGGTTTCTTCAGATTATTTAATAAAGGTCAAAACACATTATTGTTCTCCCGCTTGTAGAAGTTTCCTTCCAGAACTGCACTGAGCAAAGTCACTTCTTTGTTGCCTGTTTTTTTGCCTGTTATATAGATAAACAGAAACCTTCATTCTCCAGAGCTGTCATTCTCATATCTTTCATGTGTACTAAACTCACACAAAAAAATATTTCAGAGGGAAACAATAGAAGTGCTTCATAACTTATACACAGTAATTGTTGTCCTGTTGAAATCTGAGGCCTTATCTTGAATTCCTAACTCATCTTACGCTTGCAGAGACTTCACACAAAAGGACTGTGTCTCTGCTGATATAACTTTCATTCCATATGTACAATCTTTTTACTGGTTCATTCTCAAAACATTTATAGGTACTTTTATATATATATATGTGAAAGTTTCAGTCTAGTCTAGTGAAGAATAAAGAGTTTCTCAATCTTTTGAGGACATCTTTTCCAAATTTGTAGATAAGAAGTCATTATTATTATTATTATTATTACTGTTATTACTGTTATTAACTAGTAAGACCTTGTACATGGCCTTAAATGGCACTAATTAATCTTAAAATTGTCTGTATCTTTTAATAAACATACATAAATAGAGGGGTTTTTTTAATGCCAAAACCTTTAAAAACACCTGTGGTCATCCACAGTAATGACTTTTTGTGTCTGTCCTACTTGGGAAACAACCCACCTTCTTTTGGCTACAAACCGTACCCTACTGTGTTACCAGAAGGCACAGCAGAAATTTCAGAGGTGGCACAATTTGTGATTGTGTTTGGCAAATTATTCCTGAAGGACATACCTGTATAATCTTTTCCATGACAAGAACTGGGTACCAAATTCAGGGAAGCTGTGTTTGCTTACCTCAGGATTCAGAACTCCCTCCAGACCTCCTGCTTCCTTGCACTTCTGGGGAAGCCAGAAGGTGGATGAAGGGTGGGTGAAATGGGAAGGCAGTGGTGCTGTGGGGTTGGGAGGTGCCCATGGTGCACACAGAGGGACTCCTGCACTCACGGTATACGGGTAACAGAGAAACTGGAGCACAGCAGTCTTCTACACAAGTTGTAAAATCTTCTGCTCAGTGGTCTTCCTGCAGGGAACTAACCTTGCAACCTAATGCTAGATTTGTCCACAGACAGAAAACAATGAAAAGGAAAAATGACCATTTCAGAGGTCTCAACTGCTCTGGTAGAAACAAGTAGTTATTTACATTGGTTAAAAATGTCCGGGGGTGGAGGTGTATGGACTAGGGGGCGGGGGTTGAAGGACAACAACCAAAAAAATTCCTTCTCCCTCACTTAGCCCAAAATTAAATGCAAGACCCATCAAGCCTGACTCAAACTTCTCCTTAACGACCTGCAGTTTTATGCCTCTGGGACTAGCTCTACTAGGAAGCCCAGGCACCAAGTAAGCATGGGTCTTCTTGAAGATGACATTGTTTTTCTTCTAAACCTTGCATCAGTTTTAGAAGTCAAACCTTATTCTTCCCAAGAGTGCTGTTCCGCAGGAAGGAAGCTATACTATAAGGGAGTCCTCACAGACTGAAGGAAGCTCATGCGGGGAGATGTGGGGGCTCCAGAGCATTGAATTACTCCAGGGAACTAGTTATAATGAATACAAAAGCCCACAGCAGACAAGCTTAAGTACACAGAACTTGGTGGTGTTTTTAGGATCAAACGTTCTTCAAATAACTTCAAAGGAGTCAGATAATAAGTCGTCATTATTATTATTATTGATATTATTATTGGGTTAATCAGATCAGCCAAAACAAGAGCAGGCCTGAATTTCTACTGAGACTTTTTTGAGTTTTTTAAAAAACCTCAAAATTCTTATTTTCATTCGCACTGTTTTCATCCCTTCTTCCTACATGTAAATTAAAAATTGTCTGTTATACTACCAAATATCAGTATTGCTGGAAGACAGAGACAACACCTGTGTCCTTACATGCCCTAAAAGGAAAGATAAGATATACCACACACTGCATTACTCAACTGTTCACTTTGTCAAGTGTTAGTGTATAAATTTAACCATGAAAGAGAAGCTTGTGACCATATCGTTATCTGAAATACATCCACATACAGTTCACTATACTTTTTCAAATCTGTATGTGTCATTTCATTATTTCTAGCCTATTCAGGGTCCATTTCTTATCCTTTCCATTATCTCCCCAGCAAAATCTGTGAAATTGGGTCACTACTGTACTGACGTCATCCCCTGGGCTGCTGGACACCTGGGTTTTTAGGACACTGTAATATAACAAATGTAGCAAATTTTTATTGCTTTTTACGTTAAAATCCAATATCTTCAAGATATTTTCCAGTATAACATCCATACTACGCTGATGGAAGAGGTATTTAGAGCTCTTTTCCAGTTGGTATTTCCCAGCTGCTTGTTTGGAACACCAATGCAACATCTTCCAACAGCTCAAACAGAGCTGCAGAGTCACATCTAAGGCCATCACAGAGGCAATCATTAACCCTTGTCTCCATATCCTAACAGAACTGGAGCAATCATAAATCCCATATAACACAGCAATGTCATACACCCTTGTGACAGGATGTGGGGTCAGGGTTGGGTTTGGTTTCTTTTCTTTTTTATCTTGCTCTTAAGTGTGGTGCAGAGCTTACCATGAACTGGATTTTTAGTTATAGTTTACCTCTTCAGAAGGGCAGTCTCATGCA
This sequence comes from Chroicocephalus ridibundus, assembly GCF_963924245.1. Taxonomy (NCBI): domain Eukaryota; kingdom Metazoa; phylum Chordata; class Aves; order Charadriiformes; family Laridae; genus Chroicocephalus; species Chroicocephalus ridibundus. The sequence goes on along the minus strand of NC_086285.1, from coordinate 120,492,641 downwards.
ATGTTTTAACTTTACCAACATTCAAAGAAAATTCATGCAGCCTTCAATATTTGTCTAAGCAATTTCCAGGGTTATTTAAACCTTCATTACCTGTATTTGGGAATCTGTTAAATAAAATTAAGTCTATTCCTAACGCTAATCAAATTAATTGAATTGACTTTCAGTGACTTATTAACTAAAGAATATTACTATCCTGCAGAACCAACCAAAGTAAGTTTAATTAAGTCATTGTTTCAGGAATGCATAAACATTTGGATTTGCACAAACCCACGTGGCACCCTGGTTTGCTTGTCTTTAAATTTATATCTGTAAGTAGTTGAAATAAGTGAGACAAGACAACCCATGGGTGTGTTATTTTTTGTCAATGCACCTACATTTAGTATGCTTTTGTACATGAAGGTTCTTCACTGGTGAAACAGGGCACAGCTCATTTACAGGTAGAGCACCCGAATAAGTGATGTTCATAAATGTAACTTCCTGTTGCAACCCCATTTAATTTCAGATTAAAATATATCAATGCTGCAGTTCTGGAAACTTTTTATGTCACCAAAAGTACTAATAATAGGCATTATTTAACTTTATCATGTTTCTTCAGTGATACAGGCATTTGCACATAAACCAATGTATATAATTTAAACAACTTATCATTATAACAGCTGGTTTATATTGCCCTGAAAGAAAACACAGTAAGTCTGCAAACCCAAATATTATAAGCAGATTTGCTCAAAAGGAAAATAATGCTACCCTCAAGACCCAAGCTTTCAGAGAGCTGGGAAATCTGCAATGAGGAGGCCACAGTAAACACAGGCCCGTCATGCCCTATCTGCTAGAGCTGTTGCCAAAATGGCCTCTGTTGCAATTAAGGAAACAAAACGCTCAGGCTCGACCTAGCGTTGATGACCTCTGGCATTCTCACCACTATGCTGGTGAGCATAACTGATTTTAACAGAAGTAGACAACGAGCATTCAAAACACCAGCCATTTATCATCAGTGCACAGCAAACACTCAGGCCACCATCAACACTACATTAATGCTCTCTCCCTCATGTCCAAACTGGTTCACCTCTACTGACAATAACTACAATAGGAAGTGCTTGGGAAAAAAGTACACACTGCCATAGGAGCTGAAAGCAGAACTCCTCTAATCTCAGCCACGTGGCTAATGCTTAAAATTAGCACATAAAAGCTACGGTACTGAACACAGAATGACTTAAAAGGCCCCTGCAATAGCACGAGAGAGTGAGATCCCTGTCATTATTAAAATATGGCTCCAAATTATTGACTAGATTTCACATTGGTTTTGTGCTTTGATTAATAATATAGTGAGAGGTAGCCAGTGAATCTGACTCTCATATTATCAATTACTATGGTCACTTGACAGCTAAGCTTGCAATCACCTTCAAATTAGAGATCCAGTTTGAAGCCACGCTTTGCCCCAAATCAAATAATCTCCATGAGATACCATGTGCAAAGGTTGCTTCCTCCTCCGTGATTTGGAAATAATCAGGACTGTGGGTCTATAAGGGGTAGAAAGAGGGCTGTGAGGCTAAAAGATGCATGGTTTAATTTTGAGTGGAATATCTGCAGAGCATAAATGACACATTTTATTACAAGTGTATACAAACTAGAGAGGTGTATTGACATGAACACACACAAGAATAAATTAAGCAAGAAGGACTAATTTACACCTTATTTGAGAGAACTAAGGTGTTAGTGAAAAGTACAAAGAAGAAACTTGTGCTGTGACAGAGAGTGTGTAAATATTAGAGAAAATTAAGAACCTGTTAATTCATTTCAGGACATCTTCACTATATAAATTTTCAAAAAGTACTTTGTCAATTTTCTTTTTTTTTTAAAGACTCTTAGTAGAATAAAAGCTTCTTGGCCATAACTGAAACATACCTGAAAGCTGATTGCTTTGGGAAAACAATGAGATTTGTGGTTATATCAGTCAAGATACAAGTAATGGAGACAGAGAACAGGTATTTTTCAAGGAGAAAACAGTATTAATACAGCCTGCATAGGAAAAATCTGCATCTTATCAGGTAATAGGAGCAGATTCCTCCACATAAACCTCACTTTAATTTTGTGACAGTATTAGTTTGTTGTGCCAACTTATCAGTCTTCAGCTGCTGTCCTGGGATATTCAGATTTCAGCTTTGGTAAGAACAGCAAGACACTTGAAAAAGCAACAAAGAAGAACAGTTAAATGTCTGTCAAAGAAGGTCATAGAGATTCATCTGTCTTCTTTAAGGTAGGATTGGAGGCAAGGAAGTGTGGGAAATCAGTTCAAATTGGAAAGTTGAAAAGCTGACATTGATGTGTAGTCACCATAGGGGCTCCTAAGATGCTCGCGGCTCTTGTCATGCAGTGGTTCATTGCAATGTAAGGCCGGAAAAAGAAAGGAAGTAATCCTCGACTTGCAATGCCCTGCCTCACTATGAATTGTTTTTAACAAAAGAGACAGAGAAGTACAATGACATGTTTTCCAAAATTGCTGCTCAGCAAACCACCTAAAAAGTTTTCTAAACCCACTGCTTAAACCCGATGATCCTGGATCTCCCAAGACAATGATGAAGTGACCCAAGTCCAAGAATTGTTGGTTTCTTCCCAGACAAGACATAAGGGTTCCCTTGCTTTCAGCCTGGCTGTTCTTTCACTTGAAAGCTTAATTCTAACAAATCTTACCTTGTATTGATCACCCATGTGTTTACAGATCAATTTATGTACTGTATATGCCCATAGTTTTCAAAAAATAGTGTCCACTACTGCACATGTCCCCATGTAATGCAGCTTTTAATCACAGGAAGCTGCAACACTCATCAATAGTACATTGAAATTACTTTTTTTTTTTTTCTCAGTTCTTGTCATTGGTAAGATAAATGAAGCCTCTCTAGTTTTCAGCCTTCCTTCAATTGATAACAGG